>NW_009629379.1:45923-46227 GCF_000690535.1 Cariama cristata
TGTTGGGGTTTTTTGACAAAACCCTGCCTTTTTATGCAAAAAAATCCAGTACTTAAGAGGAATATTGAAATAAGATCTAATGCCTCAGGCCTTGCTAGTTATAGTAATTCAAAGAATTTAATTGATTTCTTGGAGGAAAACCAAGCACAGCTTGTTTCAGTGTCTGTGAACTACGGTTAAATCCATGTGGCATCCTTTTACTTTCAACTTAAGAGTTTAGATGAGCAATTTTGGAGCTCAAAGGTAAAGTTTTCAAGTGCAAGGACAGATTTTTCTGTATTTTAAAACCACATCAGTATAATCA
>NW_009629380.1:0-8032 GCF_000690535.1 Cariama cristata
CCTTTTGGGCCAACTTCGGACCGACTCTCTCAAAACTACGTACTGAACTGCAGAGTAGTTATCTTTAACCGCTAAAGATTGAGAATATTAGGATTAGATTCTTGTTATCACCCGTCAGATTTTTGCCATCTAAATATTATGTGTACAGCAATCTCATCTAATCTTTTTCCACAGTCAATAGAGAAACAAAGGCATCTTTACAGAATGCAGATCATCAGGATGGGAAGAAAGGTAGGATCTATACAGAGGAGAAAACAGTCATCTTCTTGTATTTAGTCTCCTAACAAAATACTGCTCTTTGTAGTGGTCAGCAGTTTCTCACAATGTGGGAAAGGTTTGGGGTTCTCCTCAACATCTTTACCTTGAAGCGGATTGCAGGTGTTGGTCCTCAGGTACTTGTCCTGAATGTAAGGTCACCAGCAATCCTGAGAAAACATTTCTGTCTCTTCTCTTGAGGTTGAAGCACTGGTTAGAAGAAATTGGGGAGAAAACTGAGAAAAGAAGAGTCTAATTCTTTGATTTGCTAATGAAAACATGGTTATGGAAGGAAGAGAACCTGGGGTCAGATCATCAGTCACAAACGTGTATAAATATGACTCTCTGGTAGTTGTGAAAACGGGAATGTCTTTTGACTGAAGAATGGTTTTTTTTGGTCTAACATTTACATCACTGAACTCAGCCTCCTGAGAGAAAGAACAAACCGTATTTTAATTTAAAAGAGGAGTTTGGACCAATATTTATTTATTTGGTCACAGTATCCTTAGGGAAGGAAGTACTAGTGCCAGAACCCAGTCAGATTTGAAGTATATTGTTAAGAGAAGTTAGGAGTGGCCACCTCCTCCAGCTGTCCCTGCCCAGGACTCTCCTGACTGGCTACTGGAGCCCAGGCTGGTGCCCAGGGACCTGGGGTGTCTGCCCAGGCTTGCCTGCTGATCCTTCTTGGAGTTTGCCAGCAAATCCACATGCACACCCCACACGCATCCAGTTTGGGGAAGGTACAGACACTTGCCCCAGCAGCCGATACATGGGCTGTGATTCATGGTCCTGCTCCAGCGCTGAGCCCCTCACTCACTCCGGTCCCCCCTAGCAGCTGTTTTTTTGGGACATGCATCGCTCCCACTCCAGTGGCTGGAGCTTAAAGACCCCACTGGCTCCAGGAGCTGACTCCACAGGCCATGGGTGTCCACAGCCCCAGTCTGAATCCAGCAGTTTGCAGGTAGTACCCTCACGTTGGTCCCCCCAGTACTTGGCACTGAATCACTGCAGCACTGGCACATATGGGATGGAGAGTGAGATTACACAGACAGGTCATTAAGAGAAGTTTTAATAAAACAGGATAGACTGTGGTGATCAGGTGCAGGGCTCAACCAGACAGGTGTACTGTGGGGCCCTGTTTTGTACCAACCAGCTCCTTTTATACCTTTTTCTGTTTCTTCCTGCTTTGTTCCCAGATAAGAGTCCCGCTGCACCAGCTGACAGACTCACTGATCCACACATCTCCACCCCCAATATTCCAGACCTTCAGGTTTGCATCCTTACCAGCTGCAAAGTCTTGGTTTGTCTACAGTTTCTTGATAGCCCATCATTTACTGTGACTGGCCAGGTTTGTTTCTTGTCTTTGTCTCCATTATGTTTGTCTGTCAGATTTGTCTCTGTACATTTTGTTTATGTCTTCCCCATTTTCCCTAGCAACCATTTGATAGTGTTCTCGATCAGACAATCTTAATGAAATAAACATTTTCACAGTCTCACATACCCTTATCAATCAGTGTGACTGACCAGGTTTGGTTCTCCTACAGCCTCTCCTATCACCTGTCAGTGAGGTTTGTGTTCTGTATGTTCCTGTTTATGGCTTCTTATAAATCTTCTATGCTGGGCATATGAGATATCAATGAAACAGAAGTAAGTCTAATTCTGATTCAGATTGTGTACTGCCTTGAAAGAACTTTGGTCCTTATTCTAACTATTTTGTGCTCATTTTTGGAACTGTGAGCATTATCCCCAGTTGTGCAATAGAAACAATTTGTTCCAGAGCTCTTAGCCAGTTGTGTTCTAGAAACAAGATGAACTACAAAGCAATTGTCCCAACACGTTTGTCAGAACAATGTGATACATGCCCAAGTGCAATAGTAGCAACAAAGCACTGATGATATTTATAAAGTACAGCTTAATTAAGTTGTTGTTCATGCAGTAAATACAGCATCAGACTCCCAGGCCTGTCCTACTGTGTTGAGGGACGTTAGAGTTACATAGCAGACATTGGAAATAAGGACATGCTTCAGGCATAATGAAGAAACCTTGGGTAAAAAAAAAATCTAAACAAATGAGGAAACTAAAGGAACTCTTGACAGATAATGCAGTAAAAGATATTGGATCAAAAGTTATTTTTATTTCTTTTTATGTAGGGTTTTAAGGAAATTTTCTGCAGTAGAAATGAGTGGCTTGAGGATTCTACACCAAGAAGACTGTACCAATAATAAATAAGAATGTGAATGAAATTAAACTAAACCAAACTAAAACTTCCCCATAATAAGGAAAAATTGGTCTGTAGTTACAAACAACTAGTGTAATTAGGAAGGATTGAATAGCTTTACCTTCTTGGCTATCACCAAAGTAGGTTATTTCTCTGTTCTGATATATCTACTCAAAGGGAAAAGCTATTCCAGTATTTACTGCCCTTTTAAACCTCCAAATCATAAATCCAGATATCTCAGAGAGATATGGGGAAAAGTTAAATTGTTTATGATATTAGCACTTAATTATTTGTTGTGTGAATTATGGTGCAAAATAGTACTTAATGGAAATACCAATGAAAATTTTACTTAACTCTATATTGCTTTTTGAAGGACTAAGAATGGTTTATTGAAAGAACAAGTCCATTGTATCTGCAAATATATTTCTCGACTTCCAGGCTTATCTGAATATAAAAACTGTAGCGGTTCTTTCTGCAACACTTTCAGCAGGTACAGGTATGTCTCGCTGTTCCATGACAGTGATGCTATGGACCGACACATTTCTGCTGATGTTATTTAGGTAGAAAATCCAGCATAGGTATGCCTGCCTCTGCTTGTTTTCACAGGTAGGGAGGCTGTGGAAGAATATCTGCCATTAGTCTGGCCACCTTCCTCTCTATTCGCCTGAAGGAATTGAGAATCAGAGCAACTGCCGTTAGAAATCATATATATTATTATATGTGCTGCCTGATAGTTTAAAGCATTTAATTGCATGGAAACATATCACTTAATAATTCTATGATCTGTATGCTTCATCCTACATTATGATGGAAACAGCATAAATTTGTCGCTTATCAAGTAATATTTTAGTAATTCTACACTGCAGTTTGCAATCGAATGTTTTTAATGACAGAATATTTTTTTAAAATCTGGGTATAGTTTTAGCCATAAGCATAGTTTGCCCTTCTTTGTCCTCTTCTTGAAATCACATCAGTCTATTTCCTCCACTGATAACATTAAATTGTGAATTAAAACCTTTGCAGAAAATGGGATTATGCAGCAATAAGAAAGGCCTGAAGAGTCACTGTATGTAGAAGGACACTGGTATTCCACTTACCTGCCCTGTATAATAGTGATGGCTCTTGTTTGCTTTCAGTTGCTTCTACAAGTTTCAGCTTTTTATTGTGGATTGTCCATGGGTGAAGATGATTTTGGGAAGAGGGAGTGGGGAAGGGGAGGGAGGAGAGAGGGAAAAAAAAGTTGTATTAATGTGGATAGAAACAAAACAAAACAATACAAAACAAGCCCTGCTGAGGAGCTGCTGACGATCAGTCCCTCTGGAAGTGCAGCCATTTACTAACTGCTGCTGGGAATTGATAGTGGAACTGGATGGTTGTAGAAATGTGGAAAAGACGTAGTTGAAAAAGGTGGCCTCAACAGAAGGATGAGAAATGAGAGGAAGAAAAGCAAACAGAAGCTAAAAGAATGTGAATGAATGTGGCTTTTTTTCTCTTTGTTTTTGTTTTTCCTAGACAGTACAACAGGTTTATCAATGTAAACACAGTTAAATATTACCTAGGATTTTCCTAAGGTTATTTTCAATCTATGTATGTTTTTTTTATTTTTTTCCCCAGACATAATGTATTTTTATAAATTTATTTTTGAGATAGTCTCTCTATTCTGATGTATAGAAAAAATTCCATGTACAGTGTTTCATGATATAACTAGTATACTGTATTGATAAAGCACTGAATGGGATCTTGCATTTTAAAATTATTTTATTTTGTAGTATTGGTTTAAGAAGCAGATCCATGAGCCCTGTAACTAACAAAAAGAAGCGCCCTATGCATCTGGAGCACTGATCAAAGCATTTCTCCAGACTGATACATTTACAATGTTACATTCAAGGTCTTTTGGGTTCAGATCTCATTGAAGAGGGACACACAGACAGCTGGACGTATAAGCATATCTGCACACAAATTACGCAAGGTGCATTACAATTTGGCAAGTTTCAGTATCAGAGAGATCCATGTGAAAAAATAAATCAGATTCTTTGATACAACAGTCTTTAATAAATGCTAAGAAAATGATTATATATTTTCAGGTTATACAGTTTGGATATTAAATTGTCACACTTAAACTTCATGAAAAACATCACTTCTGAAAGTTTAAATTTTGCAAATTTGCTTTTAAATTAAAATATCTATTAAGAGATATCAGTGGGTTTTATTATTTTGGGGTTTTTTTTGTACGTGTACTACATCTTAACATAAAGGTTTATATTGGAAATAATATCATCCTAAATCTACCAGTCTCTGTATATATTTAACAGCATTGATATATGAAATCATAATGATTAGCATTTCTAAGCACAATACGATCTTTTATAACCACATAGCTTTCTATGACTGATTTAGTCTCTCAACGTTGAATTCTTAGGCCACTACTTTCTGAGGAACCGCAGTGACTTTTCACTTGATATATCATATAGTAACTCCAGAAAAGGGTAATGTTGCACTTACTTACACTTCTTTATAGGTCCTATCTTCTGTAGAAAGTCTGGAACTACTTCATGGAGATCTCTGTAGGATGATTTCTGTTTTCTCTTTGAGGAATTTCAAAGATGTTTTCCTTGAAATAGGAAATTTCTATATTTCTGTGACACTTTCACCGTGAGAGCAATGTGCCACAGTCACACATCACAAGGGACACAATAATATGCTTACACATGAGATACTATATTGCTGCTATTGAGGTTAATCCTTTGGTATTTTTGGATAACACTTAAAATATTTGACTGAAAAAGTCATTCATGTTTCTTTTTACCCAGTGCTTCCAAATAAATCTTCAAGTTCTGCATTAGTCTGAAATAAACCTAGAAGCACCTTTTAGATATAGAAAATAGAAATTCATGTCTTCATTTGTTCCAGATTTTTGTTCAGTAATTCAGTTTATAACTATTTTCTCCAAATATTTAGAACTACAAAATAGGTAAATTAATACCTGACTAGACAAATTCTCAAGATCAAGCTTTCATGTGCTATGCATCAAATTGAACCTACTTTCTGTAACAAGCTTTTGAAACATAAAATTTATTAAATTGCTGCCAGTTTCAAGTACATTTATAAATGAAATTACACCCTGGTAAATAACATATTTCCATTTCTAATAAAAGGCGATAGGGTTTGAACTGACTTGATAGTCCTCAGGACGCTCAGAACTCTTCTGATTTAGTCTTGGCAGAGCTAGTTTTATCTTCTTGTAACAATTCCCTAGTGGTAAGGGGATTCCTGGCTCCCTTTTTAGCAATATAGACATAGTCTATCAGACTGGTTACAAGGAGTTGAGAGAAATCTGACATGCAGGGAAGATAGTATCTGAACCTCATGGTAGGCTACGGATGGTGAGAGGAGCAAGGCGAGATTGTGTTCAGTTCAGAACGGAAGAAGGGACATTCTGACTTGTTAGATAAGAAGAATGGTAAGGAAGAAGTGGCTCAAAGAGTAATGAGATGAAATCAGGCTGGAATAAGGACAGAAGAAATATACAAGTGCATACAGTTTCCATAAGAGGAAAAAGAGTTCAATCAAGGCATGAAATAGGATCCCAGGTTTGTTAGTTCTATGAATTTTCTTCTAATAGGCAATATTAACCCAGTAGGATGATAAACCTCATATAAAAATGCTGCCTTTTTTTTTTTTTTTTTTTTTTTTTTTAAAAACAGTTTGTTTTTTGGTAATTGTATAGAATGATGAAGTGGGATACTGAAGCGATATGTGATGAATTTGTTCAGGTGTTGATGATAATGCACTGGTGTTTTGGTTGTTGCTGAACAATGCTTGCACAGCATCAAGGTTTTTTTCTTTTTCCACTCTGCCCCAGAAGTGAGTAGGCTGCCTGCCAATGGGGCGTAGTGAGTAAATTGCCTCTTTGCTTTGCTTGCATACTCAGCTTTTGCTTTGCCTATTAAACTGTCTCAATTCTTGAGGCTTCTCACTTTCCCCTTTCTTCCCATCCTGGTGGAGAGGGGAGTGAGCAAGCAGCTGTGCACGTTTTTAGCTGCTGGCCAGAGTCAACCCACCACAGATGTAGATATAAAAACCAGACAATAAAACAGATTAAATATTTATTCGACGTGAGGCTTCTTCACTTCCGTGATTGTTTTCACAAGCATATGCTTGTTTTATTCTTGATGGTATTGCAGTTATGCTAGCTTTCAGTATGTTTGGTAAATGAGAACCGAACCTGTCTTTAGTTTAAACTGAGTTAGACATCGACTAGATGAGGAGAAGATAGCAACGTAAAACCAGCAAGGGAGAGAAGAGATAGCCGAGAAATATGTGCGGTACAAGGTAGCAAACAAAGACAAACATTGTGAAATGTAAACTCTTCTATATCAAACAACATGGAACAGTCCCTACTGTCAATAAATCCTAAAGGAGAGGCAAGTAAGAGATGTTATGTGAAAAAAACTGCTAAAAACCCAAGAGGAAAATATGACACCAGTTTTTTTCCTACAACATTTTAAAATAGATTTTTTAAGTAGAGTTTTATAATGAATGAAGGAATGAAGTTTTAGTAGTTACAAGTTCCTAAGTGTCTTTTGATACACTCTTTTGTATCAAAACACTAGTTTATGCCAATCACTTTCATGGACATTTTATGCCAAATAAGTCAAGTTGTAGCCTAGTACTTTGTCACTGTTTTGCAATGATCTATCACAAAATACAAGTTCTTACATATTTTTCCTCCTTTTCATTTAAGCAATACTAATATTTATTTTAACGTTCTTTTAAAATAACATTAACCATAAAATTAAAGTAATAAAGTCAACTGTGAAAAAATGAAACTGGAAATGTGTGCAGTCACTGAGCCAGGACAATAGTGTTGTGTAGGTACTTGTCCATGTGTTCCTTCCTTCTACTCAGAATTTGCAGCTCCATCTGGTTAGGTTAGTTTTCAGATGTTAAATGACTGAGGAAGTTCTCACAGGAAAAGTTACTTAGTCTTTTTTACAATCTTTGCATGTTTGAAATCTCAATCACAGCTATTATTCTCTAAACTTCCTTCCAGTAAATTTACCAGTATGCATATAAGGAATGTAGTTGTATTACTTTCCCCCACACATCCTCTCTTTGCAATGAAAAGACATGGAAGGTACCCACTGATTTTTTTACCATCTATGCGCGGTCTCTGCAGACATTCTTTCCATTATCTGGAAAAGCACATCTCTGGTACAGTAGATACATCGGTGACAAAAGGAAGACTAGGGAAAATGTGGGCCCTCTCCTGAAGGAAACAGTAGACCTGGTTATCTGGAACATGGAGAAGGCTGAGGTACTCAATGAATTTTTGCCTCAGTCTTCACAAACAAGTGCTCCAATCACACAACCCAAGTCACAGAAGATAAAAGCAGGGATTGGGAGAATGAAGAACTGCCTGCTGTAGGAGAAGATCATGTTCGAGACCATCTAAGGAATCTGAAGTCCATGGGAGATGCATCCACTGGTCCTGAGGGAACTGGCAGATGAAGTGGATAAGCCACTGTTCATAATGTTGGAGAAGTTGTGGCAGTCCGG
>NW_009629380.1:8063-9187 GCF_000690535.1 Cariama cristata
CCTGCTGACTCGAAAAGGGGAATCATAACTTCCATTTTTAAAAAGGGAAAAAAGGAAGACCTGGGGAACTACAAGTCAGTTAGTCTCACCTCTGTGACTGGCAAGATCATGAAGCAGATCCTCGTGGAAGCTATGCTAAGATACATGGAAAATAAGGAGGTGACTGGTGACAGCCAGCATGGCTTCACTAAGGGCAAATCATGCCTGACAAATTTGGTGGCCTTCTATGTCAGGGTTTCAGCATTGGTGGATAAGAGAAGAGCAACTGATGTCACCTACAAAGACTTCTGCAAAGCATTTGACACTATCCCACACGACATTCTTGTCTCTAAATTGGAGACACATGGATTTGATCGACGGACTACTTGGTGAATAAGGAATTGGCTGGATGGTTGCACTCGAAGAGTTGTGGTCAACGGCTCAATGTCCAAATGGAGAACGGTGATGAGTGGTGCTCGTCATGGGTCAGTATTAGGACCGGCAGTGTTTAATATCTTTGTTGGCAACATGGACAGTTGGATTGAATGCACCCTCAGCAAGTTTGCTGATGACACCAAGCTGTGTGGTGCGGTTGACACACTGGAGGGAAGGGATGTCATCCAGAGGGACACGGACAGGCTTGAGAAGTGGGCCCGTGAGAACCTCATGAAGTTCAACAAGGCCAAGTGTAAGGTTCTGTACATGGCTTGGGGCAATCCCAAGCATAAATACAGGCTGGGCGGAGAATGGATTGAGAGTAGCCCTGAGGAGAAGGACTTGGGGGTGTTGATTGACGAGAAGCTCAACATGACCTGGCAATGTGTGCTCACAGTCCAGAAAGTCAATTGTATCCTGGGCTGCATCAAAAGAAGGGTGGCCAGCAGGTTGAGGGAGGTGGTTCTCCCCCTCTATGCCACTCTCATGACACTGCATCTGCAGTATTGCATTCAACTCTGGGGCCCCCAACACAAGAATGACGTGGACCTGTTGCAGTACACCCAGAGAAGGGCCACAAAGATGATCAGAGGGATGGAGCACCTCTCCTATGAAGACAGACTGAGGGAGTTGGGGTTGTTCAGCCTGGAGAAGAGAAGGTTCCAGGGACACCTTAGAGCAGCCTTCCAGTACCTAAAAGGGGCCTAAAA
>NW_009629380.1:9218-12300 GCF_000690535.1 Cariama cristata
TAGGGAAACAACAAGGATCAATGACTTTAAACTGGAAGAGGGTAGATTTAGATTAGATATAAGGAAGAAATTCTTGACCATGAGTGTGGTGGGGCACTGGAACAGGTTGCCCAGAGAATATGTTGATGTCCCATCCCTGGAAGTGTTCAAGGCCAGGTTGGATGGGGCTTTGAGCAACCTGGTCTAGTGGAAGGTGCCCCTGCCCATGGCAGGAGGTTTGGAACTAGATGAACTTCAAGGTCACTTCCAACGAAACCATTCTATGATTCTATGAATGGAGAAATACCAGTGCTGTAGCTGGGACACAGCAATTTTTAGGATCCTTATTTGTTTCCTTGAATCAGACTCTTCTTTTTTCCTTTGACTTAGAAAATGAATGTAGGTTTCTGGAAACATAAATTCTAATCTGACTCACTGCTACCCATTACTCATTATTAAGCTCAAACTTTAAAACGTGCCATCATCTAAGAATACAAAGCTTATCTATTGTTTCATCTCTATTCAACTAAATACAAGAATTTTATAAAGTGCAGTACACTGAACAAGTTGATGTTCTTTAAGTATTTATTAAGATTAAGAACTCAATTTTTATTCAAGAGTCATGTCATTACAGAAAAGTATTATTGATGATCTACTCCAGATAAGAACTAGCGAAACAGTTAAGACTCTTTAGATATCCAGTCTTCAGAGAATTATATGTCATCTAAAGCACATGGAGGCCGTTCTCTTGAAGTCTTTCTCTGTATCTCAGTGTATGTTTCAGAGTGTCATGGAAATCTTCATTTTACAGTTTTAAATAGCTTACCTTTCTTCCAGACGTCATTTGAATAAGAATCCTTGTTGTCCAGGAAAGGCAGAAGAAGCTGTTTTGAACTAGTGTGTCAATTCTTGGAGAGTGCTCAAAGCATCATGCAAAATAGTATAGCGAAAAAACTCTTTCACCTGTTCCCTCTTGAGACAATCAGCAAGAACTCATTAATGGAACTTTCCACATTATGCTGTAAAATTGTTGCTCCAACAGACTATGCTGATGTTTTAATGGGACTTTCATCTAAAAATTTTGGAAATTGCTGTCACAACAACTTAACCACAGTGTCTAGAAACTTAGTAAGAATTTCTCTTGTCCTGAAGCCATCAAATTCCTGGAATAAAATTTTATTATTATGGATATTGGCACTCTGATTTTTACCTTTGTGGAAACAGAAGCTGAAGAAAGACTCCGGTCAGCTTTGCACTTAATCCCAAAGCATAAATCAATGAAGGAGTTTCAGGTAAAGAAATCCAACTAAAATTTTTTTTGTGTATGTTTCAAGTATTGTTCTTGAAATTTTTATTTCAGTTATCTCTTTTAGTATGAAGCTATCTGATTCAACAATGGAGCAGAACTAACCCTTTCATATCTGACTTACAGACTGTTGGCTTTTTTAATGCATTTTCCTCAAAAACTGTAACTCTAAAAAGATAATATTTTGTCATCTCACTTTATTTAAAGTCTTGTGCTTGTTCTTAAAACTCTGTTATGACTTCTCAAATATGGCATAATTTATATCCAAATATGACTAGGACTGATCAAAATACTTGAAATACACATTTAAAGATCTATATGTGTTTAAACTAAACATATCTAGTCAACGCACTGCAATAAAAATATCTGTGCCTCAGAAACTGCAAAAACAGTAAGCCATAAGTTTATCAGTAGTGTATGTAGAAATACAGTAATTTTCTGTTAATCTAAGTCTGGTTACAACAGTGCTGTGCAATTTCTTCCAGGATCCTTAGTAGGAACTGGTGATTTCTCTCTCTAAAATTGATTGATTACATAAAAAGACATAAAGATTCAAAGATTTTCAGTTACTGAGATGGACACTTCAAGAAGCCATTCAAAAGTCTTTGCAAGTACAGCCTCTAATAAGAACTTTGCATTCTTAGATGCGATCTGTAACTGCACTCACCAAGACAAACTTCTGAAAACTACACTGTAGACAAACACAGGTTGTAGGGTCCAAATCAAGAGTAACTGCACAAAATCTCGTATCATACAGAAGTTTAGGCTAAATATTCTAATGATCCTTTCTGACCTGATAACAAATGAATAGGTGAACCTTCTCTGAGGTTTGACTTACTCCCCATTACAAACCTACACTCTGGAAAAGCACTTGAAAAGCATTGGTAGCGGAAAATAATATATATCTTCCTAATTCAGAAGAAAACCTTTAGAACAATCTTTTTGTTACTTGGCAGTTAAGACTATTCCTATGTTTCTAGCTAAATGATCTAGGCTTTTTATATATTTTTAAGGAAAATACTCTTTTTTTACTCCCAAGAGCATTTTATATCCATTCTCAAAATTAGATTGGCAGTTTTTGCAAGTGCATAACAGTCTAAGCTCTTTAATGATGCTGGAATTTGCAGTTTGATCTTCGAAAGAGGAATATTAACAGTAGAATATGATGAATTTTATGTAATAATTATGTTGTGTGTTTTGACAGACAGATTTAGGTGAATAGACTGGGATTCAACTTGGGTGATAATAGCAGACAGTTATATAACCAGGACATTAGTTACCGAGATCCCATAATTCAGTTTGAAAATACCAGTAATATGTGGGAATTATACATGGTAGCTAGAAAGTTCAAATGTGTTTGTTATAAACTTCTGTGATTCTGATCCAGTTGGTGGTCGTTTCAGGTTTGTAACTTATTGTGTTCTTTGTTATTTACACTTTCTTATATCCAAATTGCCAGCCATATGAGAACAGCAGAACAATCTGCCCGCGAAAATGCAGTATGTATATAACTCAGCTATGTACCTACTTAAATGTAATGGTCATTGATTTCCTATATGAGAATCTCTGGGTTTTTTTTTATAATACATGTAAGGTGGCATGTCAATTCTGTAGTTATTTAAAGACCTGTGCCAAAACTACAGACTATCCTGAATAGATTCTTGGCTCAATATCTTGTCAAAACTGTACTTAGAGCAGGAAAGTTCAGCTGATTGAGACTTTATTTGTACAACCTCAGGAGTTCAAAACAAGCAGAAAGTCATTCTTAACTGTCCTGGTTTGGCTGAAACAGGGCTA
>NW_009629381.1:0-259 GCF_000690535.1 Cariama cristata
CTTAATACCTCTGTGTGTTGGTGTGTCTGCTTTGGAAAAGAGAAGGATAAAATGCATGTTCATACAGGAAGCCACAAGGTAGCTTACGTACAAGTATTTTATCTTAAATATTGAATACTGAAAAATACTTCTGTTTCCTTTAAGTGATTACTACCAGTTTTCTATGCATGGACTTATATGGCCTTAGAAAGGAATATTTTCTGCAGGTCCCTTAATTCTTAGTGGCTTTTTTCCTTTTTATTTTTTTTTTTTTTTTCTA
>NW_009629381.1:290-30714 GCF_000690535.1 Cariama cristata
TTTGTCTTCTTTTCACAATAGAACACAAAATTGGTATTGAATTCCCGACATTTGTTGTACTGACTTGTTGATACCTTTTCATACTAGAAGCTTTTCCAGGAGCAGCACTTGTGTAAGCTGAAGCATTTCTGGAAGTGATAGCAACTGTCTGATTTTGTACGTTGGTCCAGAAATGACTGGTGGTGTAGGCAGGTGCCTTACACTCCTTTATTAGAGGGTAAAAAGGAGTACGTGCTGCCTGGTTTTTAGGATGGTGTAATTTTAAATTTCACATCCCTCAGAGTATGTTTTATTTTCTCCCAATAATTGTGAACATAGTCTGATAGTATCTTTAATCACTGTCTGTGAACTTGCTGCTTTGTGATACTTTAAAAGATAAAGGAAAAGGAATTCTTCAGTAGGTAAATGGATGTTTTCTATTAAGTAAATCTAGGAAAAAAAACATTTTTCCATTCTGGATCATTTAAACATAACTTGGTCATTTATGTATTTAAGTTGGTGCAAACCAATGGAAATTTCACTGCACTATATATATATATATAGAGGCCACAACATAATTTAGTGCTCAAGTTTCTCTTCTGGTTGATTATTTTTAAAGACTCTAGCTAGTTTAAGATCCTAAAAGTTACTTTTCAAAGCATGTTTTAACGGTCTTGTTTTACGCTGTTTAAAACTTTACCCAGTGAGTGTCAATACTATGAAAAGTAGCAATTACATGCTAGTCTTACCTATAAGCACAGGGTAAAGTAAATCCATAGGGATATCTAGTGCAACTTGTCACCTACTCTTCATGCATCTGTCTGAATCACATTGCTTGAAGGAAAAGGCTTCCTTTCTCCAGACATATGCCTCTCCACATGTTAGGCAAATTCACCACTGGGGTGAAAAGGGAATTAATCTCCAATATCAAAACATGAGTAGTAGTGCTCTCAAGCATGGTGTGCATCTGACTAGTGAATAATTCTTAGGCAAATGCCTACTTGGGAATATTGCAGAAAAAGGCCCTAAAAAAAAAAAACCCAAAACTGTGCAAATCTACTCAGATTCTCCTGTTTTTGAAACAAATTACTTCCATGTGTCTTAAGAGAATCATTTCTAGGTGGACCTCCTGAAGTTATTCCAGTATAATTCACTTCCAGCTTATATAATACATTAAAAATACCTCTTCTGCTAGTATATGTCCAAACTGACCCAGAATTACACATTCAGGACCACTTTATAAGGAAAACTTGGTTGAGCAAAGAGAAACAGATGTTTCCTGCCTAGTAGCATGAAGTGAGTGAGTGTGTTAGAAAGCCAGCTAGAGTTAGTGGAGGGCTATCCAGGATTGCAGTTGCTATGATATTCTCTCCGAGTGGCTTCAGGACTAAAGATTTTGATTTTTAGCAGCTTCAGAAGAGGGTCTGGCATCCACTGTAGACGCAATTGCAAAAGCAGAATGAGAGAGGGAAGATGAGGATTACTAGGTCAGGAATCAGTAACAAGTGACTCTGAGTACATGGAGGTTTTGGTCTGGGTGAGTGTCAGTCCCTGGGGTTGCTCACCTCACCATCTGGTGGCATGGGCTCTCAGCTGGCACCGTGGCTTCAAGCACAGTGGCTCAGGTACCCAGGATGCTGTGTTGTGGTGGCTCCTCAGCTGCCAGTACCTAAGCCAGCTTACTTCAGGCTGCCTTGTGTGTCTCTCCCTGACCAGAGGCATACTGAGGGTGCTTGAAAATCCAGACTAAGGAGTTTGATGGCCACAGAAACAATATAAGAAGCTAAGGGGGGTGGGTGTGGGTGTAAGCAAAAGGCCACCTGTTTCTCCAAAATGCAAGGCAGCTGTGGCCTTTCCTCTGGCTACATGTTTTCTTCTGCATAATGTCCCCCCCCTTTGTAGGCTACTCGTTTTCCCAAGGCCGCTGCTGCTGAACTGCTGTTAATATCCTGCCTGTAGGATGCTGTAACAGCATCACCACAGCTTTCCAATTTCATCTTACAAGCTAGAGTAAGTGTCTGGAAACAGAAGTTCAAACCCCTTATGTAAAGGACAGGTTGAAATCTGTGTATCCCACTAGCACGGAGAGTGACATAGATGCCTGTTTACAAGCCACCCCCAATATATGCACTCTCCAATGTCTCAGAATGCACTGAAGAATATTCAGAGTTCCCCAAGCAATACAGAAAAAGTTAATGAAGGAACAAGACATGGAGCTGTGCATTTGTCCTGGAATGGTAAAAGGCTTGTGTTTCACGCATTTTATGACTGTTTCTATATTTTATTGCATCAATAATTTCAGAAAGACAATCCTTTATTTACCAGCGAATTTACTGGTGAACTTAAGTCTATGTAGGTTTTGGTTTGATTTTGTGTTTTGTTTTGTTTGTTTGTTTTCCCAGAGGGAGCTTTTACTCCAGATTATTTCTGTGACAGAATAGTGCAGAGGAGTGATGGGTTCAGAAAAGGTAAATCTTGGCTTCATCAGTGTTGTATGCAAACAGAGTGACTGGTGCAGTCTGGAGCTCTTCTCTGAAGGCATCATGTAGGAGGCTGGTTGTTGGAAATGGAAAAATGAATAGAAAGATAGTGGGCAGATCAGCACCCTACAATCACCGATTGAGCTGATTTCTAATGAGTTTGGGATTTCTGTCAATCTTCTATTCCCACAAGGCTTCCTGAGAGAGATTTTACAAAGTGAAAGCAAGGAAGGAGAGAAAAAAAAAAGTTACTGAAAGCCTATGTGTGTGAGGGCTTTTATCTAATGATTGATGGTATGGCTTGTGATTATAATTTGAAAATGGTGATAAGAAAAACTGATACAGTGGTTTTGTTGTATGGGCTCCATCCAGAATAGACAGTAATCTACTTTGACTTTCTGGTATTATTTTATTGGAAAGAACTCTTTCACTTTTATAAAGCATTAAGGCAATAATTACTTTCATTGATTTGTGGTCATTTCTGGTTTTAAGAGCTGTACAATAGGTACATGGGGAAAGCTGTACATTGCAACTATGTTATGTTGAAACTAAGTCTGTCTTAGGAATAAAAATAGTGATTTTTTTTTTGTTTTATCTGTGAACATTGGAGTGCGTTTGCTTTAGTCATGCTACACTGCCTAAGGAAGAAGAGGCTGCAGTTGGGAAATTGCTTAGTGGGATTAAGAGACTGGGAAACAGTTATTTTTAGACTCAAGTTTTCTGTTTTTTCAATATTTTATCTGGGCAAGAAAACTGGAAACAAATTGAACACTAGGAATTCATGAAAAGAGGAGACTGCTTGTAACATCCTCCTGGGACTGATGAAGTTTTGTGAATTGCTACCACTCATTTTACTTGTCTGAGTTTCCAGGGAAGGCCAATAGATGTGAATGCACTTTTAATGGGCTGCAGCTCTCCACTGCTGTTACCCCCTATGTGCGTATGACCTCGAGGTCTCCCACCCCCATAGCAGGAAGATAGTTGCCTCTGAGTTAGCTGATCCATGTAACTCCGGGACCATGTTCTCCAGCAGATTTCTCTTTTCAACTATCATATAAAATAGGTGGGAGCAGATGGGGTGTCTTTCAGGTTATGGAGTAAGAAGGGCGTGAGGAAGCAGATGCCAGGATAGAAAAATATGGACCTTTATTTGTAACCCTGTTTTTTCAGTAGTGCAGTGAGTAACTGTATCCAGCAGACAGCAGTTCTTATGATAACAATAGAAAACTTGAAATGGGGCAAATATAATTAAACTTTCTTATAGGTAACTAAAAGTTGAAGAAAAATTGAGGGAAGAGCATTCATTGTCTGATAACTTCCATTTCGAAAACTGAAGTTATTACTGCAAGTGCACAGCCATTTGTTCTCAAAACCATCCCATGTACTGTTGTGGTAGATCCATCACAGACTGTTTTCTGCTTCTGATTTTCTTCAAGTCAGTGACTGAAGACATTGGTGGCTTTTGTTGGGAAAAGCTTGTATTTGGTTGAAATGCACAGTGTTTTCTCCTACAAATTTATATTCCCAGGAGTTCTTGTGATGTATAATCTTAGTCTTGACAATACGGCTGGTACCCTGACAGGTTGCTGCTGGCTCCTTTCTCCAGCCACAATCCGGGTGACTCTGGTGCTTTCCAGCTATTCTCTGCTCCTGTTTCCTAGGGTGTGACAGCTCTTCTTTAGTAACTTCAGAGCTTATTTCTGTCTTTTTGATTCCTGAAAATTCTTAAAGCATTTGTCACTTCTGCCTGTAAGCCTGCTGAGAAGGTATTCCTAAAATACAGACAGAATTCATTTATTGAATTCTTAAATATTCCAGTGACTCTTCTACTAACTTGTTTACCTTGACGTGACAAGTAGATACAAAACTAGAAGGAATAAGTCCCCAACTGAAGTCTCCTGGACTGTCTAACCCCCAGTGCACACTGAGGCCTGTACGTTACTTCTTAGTGGACTGGGCAGCAGCTTTGTTAGAAGTTCATTGCTGCTGGCTGGGATATGTATCATCCATCCTGATGACAGAAAAGAAAGCTTAGGCTGTCAATATTGCTGCTAGTGTTTTTTGTGGAGGTAGGGCTACAAAACTGATTCCACTTAAAACTGGTGGCAGTGGGCACGGGGGTCCACGGGAATGGGGTGAGTGGGTTGCCTGGAGCACGGCTCAGCTCCATGCAGCAGCTGCTGGCCGGTCCTCCCTGTGCTGGGGCACAAGGGGATGGCACTGACCATCACCCCAGCCCAGCACACACTGATCCAGGAGCGGAGGAACTCTTCCAGCAGCTCGTGAGGGCATGCCTGTGAAGGATACATGCAGTGATGGGAGGAGAAAAAGGGCTGTCTAGCAGAAACTTTGCTTTTAGAAAGGTATCAGTGAAGGAAATTAATGTTTTGTATTACACCAGGCATATGAAATCATTAAGTCCTATGCACCATCTGCATTATGCATCTCTAGAGCCATCAGGGTTCTGGTCACTTATCATGGTGTTGATCCTGAGTTACTTAGGAACGATTTAAACATGCAACAGAGAGCATTGCATGTATGACAGTTATATAAGTCCTTCAACAGATTACTGCAATTAAATGAAAACTACTGCCACTTAATCTAGTCACAAAACTGCAAAATTATCCCAATACTTATCATAATTACGATGACATTAAGTCATTTCTGTTTGTTTTTGTTTCTTTGCAAATGAGATTGAAGTATCATATCCCACAATGATGGCACATCTAGCTGCGTGACTCCCAGGTGCATGAATTCTGTTTGTCTGCTAATCCCTCGCTGGCTCTGGGCTTTTTGGCAGCTAAGCATTTCCTGGGGTGCGCTGTAATAACAGGCAGCTGTCCCGTCAGCTCCACTGAAAATGAAGATAATATGGCAGACAATGTTAACTTTCTCCTAGACCTGTTTCTTACAGTTCTCCAAACTGATTCAAGTAACTGCTCTTAGCTGTTGATGTTGTTTGTGTAGAACCAGGATGGATTTTTAGGGAACAAACTTACAAATTATTGGCTACAGAGGAGGCAGTGTGCAGTAGTTTGCAATTGAAACACTTGTAAGGAGTCGGTGTGTTTGCATGGAAGAATGGCTGTTTGTTTCAACACAGCTGAATTTTCCCACTGACTTTTATCTGTGAGAAGGCTCTGTGCAACGATGAACAGGCCCTTCTGGATTCTGGCTTTTCATCTCTGCCTCAGTCATCTTGCCACCCTGGGGACTGAAAATGGAGAGCATATCTAATGAGTTGTTGAATTTTCTGGATGTCATTTGGCTTAGTGTCTTGCTGGAGTCTTTGGTATCTCCTCTGGGAGGCTAAACACCCTCAGCAACCCCTGAGAGAACCCAGCTTTTTTTGTCTGATGGAAGTGAACATTGATGCCCACGCTGGCACAGAGCACTCTGTGCTGGGACATACTTCACCTGCCATCATTCTGGCTTGAACTCCTCTTCTTGAACCACCATGTGAAAAAGGAAGTGCCCAAGGCTAATTAGAGCAGTTTAATGGTTTGATATGTCTAGATGTTAAGTGTTATGAGGAGATATTATTTCAAAAGGCTAAGTACTCTGAAGTTAGCCATCCTGGGTTTGATGTTGCATGGAATCAGTCCTTCTATTTATGGATCTTAAGTAGCTAATCCTGATTACAAAATTTCTTCCCAAGTTAATCCTTACATTAAAAAAGAAGTCTCTGTATCTGTGTTTTCATCCACAGACACAAACAAAAGTCTTTTAAGCAAAGAAATCATGATTTATTTGAAAAACATGTGTTTCCATATCCCAGTCCATCTGGTTTTTATATACCTCTCTAAATTTAACTCTATTCTTTTGCACTGAAGTGAGGTAGTGTTGCATTATCCCCTGGGCTGTACCTGGTGACTTTTTGAAAGTTCTGTCCAAGTCCAGCTCATCTCCAGGGCTGCAGTGTAACACTGACTTCCTGGGACTGCACATGGCTAAACTACTGCTGTAAATATCCTTGGATCATTGGGATGGAAACCATCTGATGAACAGTTGAGTGTTTATCCTTTTATCAGATCTTTTGATACTTGCATTGTTATCAATTTACTGCTGTTCTCTAAGTGCAATGTGTAAGATGGTGTTCGGTATAGTTGTGCAATACCTGAAGTCTGTAAAGCAATGATGTTAACCCTGTAGCTATTCAGTAGGAAAGCAGTTCTCTCCTTTGGAAAAGGAAGACTTACCTTCATATGGAATTAACTTGTCTTTCCCTGACATGGACTCGATTTTGTCCTGGAAAGTTAAGGAAAAATTAAACAATGTGGGATTTCTTCATCCAAATGTTTCGGACTACTTCTCCTTTCTTTACTTTGTTCCTTCCAACATAAGTTAACTAGCGCTCAAGGTTTGAAAAATAGACACCTTGTAAGCATACCTGTGGGCAGGATGCAATTCATAAGGGGGAGAGGGTGGGATTTCAGCCAAATCTGACAAACTGGTGGAGAAGGGAAGCACAGCTGACTTGCCAGCTACTGAAGTCCTTGAAGTTGATTTAATCCTGATGTCAAAAAAAATGTGGGCAAACAGCCCATAATGTAAACTCCGGGGATGAGACTGAAATTGGTGGTCACTTGCATGACTTGCGGCATGAAAGCAAACTTGTGGTTAAAGCGTCTGTCAGGGGATTAGGAAGGTCTAAAGTTGAAAGCAATGATCTTCTACGAAAAAATAACAAGCATGCTCTTCGTAGAAAACATGTATAGCTGCTCTGCTAAACATTGGCAGTGTGTATAATTGCCTTATAACGAATGGGTCAGACCCTCGGGTGGTGTAACAGGACTCTCCTGGCCTCCATGCAGCAATACCAATTTACATCACCTGACAGCACAGTCCATTGCAGACCACTAAAGGTGGGTCTGGTGTGGGGGGGGACACACAGATTTCATCTTTCTAATAGCACTGTAGCAGACTACCCTCTCTAGCAGTGTCTTTGGTCAGAGACTGCAAGACAACATAAATCATTTTTGGATAGGAAAGATGTGTGATAATAGCTCAGTGGTTCCCAAAGAACAGAGTGATGGGGTAATGAAGTCTTGTTGCCTCTCAAGCCCAGGCTGCGTTGCCTACTCCCATCACATGACAGCTTTTGAACTGTGCTTGTAACTCTGCTCATTGCTCAAATGTGAAGTTGAAACTCACTTTTTTGAGTGTTTCTTTCAATTTTGTTTTGTCAAGCTCTTGGAGGAGCTGAAAAACAACCTAGGAAAATAATATACCTGAAGCTGCCTGAACTTTGGTCTTCATATGAAACAAGGCCAAGGAGATCCTAGGTACCTCAAACTTGCGTGTTTATATTGGGTCAATATAAAACCTGCTTAGTAACATGGGCTGAAACCTCTCTATGCTTCAATCTTGCTCCTGTGTGAAATAGAGCTCTTTGGTCCTCAGTTTTGCAGTTTAAAGTTCATCGAGATCTCACAGCGAAATATGTGATGCTGCTGTTACTGGCCCCAATACTTTGGGGGACAAGAGGGAAGCAGCACAGATGGACTTCTCGGGCATTTCTCCTCAGCAGAGGAGCTGACAGCAGTGGTGACAGTGGGTTAGAGACTGAGAAACATACAATAAGGATTTCCTTGCTTTTTAATTTCTTGTGGCTATTCATGCATAGGTGTTGGTCAAAATCCACCTTGGGCTTTTAGTATCCTTTCCAACTATCTAGCAAGACTACATACATTTGTTGATTTGTTGATACCATGTTCTCTGGCTCTTATGAAATAGGGAACACATTTTAGCATGTTTGCACAGCTTCTAATGGAAAGGTTAGATCCAAAGAAACTCTAATATACTAAAGTGCATGGATCTTGTTTCAAACATCCCAACCAAGCTTTGTTAGAAGCAATTATCTTTTAGTCATCGTGTTTTCCAGACTATCCCTTTAAAACTTGATATGTGTAATGCTGTGTTTCCTCAATGCATTTTCCCTAGATGAAATTAAAATATTTTGATAGCAGCTGAGTCTCAAAACTGTAAGAGAAGACTCACATAAAAATAAATGACTGCACCTACTGTGAAGACATTACAGAATAGAGCTTTCCATTCTGTGTCAGAATATTGCGTGAGTGTTGTGAGCGGTTGTGATACTGCTAACATAAAATTTTCCCTTCCAAATCATACCATTGAAATTGAAATTCAGCCAGAAGAGAACCTAGCCCTTTACCCTAATGACCAGCATGCCACAGCCTCCAGCAATCAAAGGGTTAAACTTCGGTCCAAAGACAGCACCTGTGATGGCAGTGTCATCTGCCACTGCACTGGGTGACTTGGTGCTGGTGTAAAGGGAAGAGTGCTTATCTAGGGAAATTGCTGTGTTTAGCAGTGCCCACAAGCCTCCGAGGGATGTTTTTATGGCAGCACCCTGTTTAGTTTGCGGGTGCTGAGATCATTACATCAACAGCCCTGAAATTCTGGCGGGCAGCGCTTGCTGGTGGTCTCTCCTGAACTGGCTTGTCTGTGTGTTTCCAGCTCCTGACTGCGTTAGAGACAATAGAAAATTTATGGATGCCTTCCAGATATTACTTATCTGTGTAAGATGCTGTTCTGGTTGCCAAAAAGATGTACTGGGATCATGAATAAATAGAGATATGGTCTGTGCAAATGGGATGGGAGATTTCCACAAACCAGGGGTTTTTATTAAGACGTTATCTACATACTACATAATGTTGGGGAATACCCATGTTATAACATAAACTGGGATATTAATGGACTGTATTACAGGGATGCTGGTGGATAATATGCAGAGTTGTTTGGCTGGCCATTGGTGTTTGGCGTTATTGGTTCTCATTTGTTTTTATGATCTGCTCTGTGGACTACCCAGTTACAAGGATATTCGTTAGACAGCAGAACTGCTCAAATGCCCTCTTGACCAAAAATGATACTTCTATCAATGTTTTCGCTAATGCACAAAGCATTTTGCCTTCTTACAATAAACAAAAGAACACTTGTTATTTTTTCTGGGCTTTTGTCTAGTCTGAAGGCTTCAATGCATGCTGGAAGTTGCAAAATGATCCTGTGCTTTGATTCAAGCGCACTTTAAAAAAAACCAAACAAATAAAAAACTGATCCTTGCAGGTTTTGAGGAGACTGTGGACCTCCCTCAAAGCAGTCCCTTATCCTAGGCTTTAGATTTCTGCTTGTTAGCATCTGAGTTTAAGAGAAGACGTGTGGCCTTTGAAGACTTTTTGAAATGTTAGCTCTAGTGTGAGCACTCTACTGTTTTTTAGGACAGTGGCCCTGGTTGTTTCAAGTACTGTATCTAAATTGCCACTTGCCAGTTGATGGAAACCAGAAATAACACTTTACTGAGTGAAGTTGCTGGAGAGATGTGTCACAGAAGTGACTGCCTGATTTCAATTCTCCTGCTATTCCTCTCCCATTAGATGGTTTCAGCATCAAAAGCAGCATGAAACTGCTGAGCCAAATTTACCTGCCTGTGTAACTCCAAATACATATGGCAGTCTGGTATCTGACAGTGGGACTTCTAGGCCAGCAGTTTAAAAATGTGAGTAACAAAAAGAATATGTCACAAGAGAATGATGGGACTTTTAGCTGACTTCTAGTCCTTCAACTCTGCACCTTTCAATAAAGACAAGGGAATGCATAATAAGAAAGGCTGTGGACTGAAGCTTTGTGCAGGTTGGGGTACTCCCCTGGATCACTCAGTAATTAACTCTCCAAGTGCAGAACTACATGTGTTAAACTGATTTAAAGTGGTCAGAGGTGTTTTCCTCCATCACAGAAAAGAGAAATGACAAGCTAGGTCTATGAAGTACCACCTCTGATACTGGCAGGTGTTCAAAACGGTTAAAGTAGGTTTTGTGCAAACACAAGATACTCTAAAGCAAGCTAACTGCTCTGTTTCATCTAAACTTGCCTGCACGGATAAGGCCTGTGATCTCTTGCTGCAGCTTCTGAAAGCCAACTGTGTTCAAACGCATGCACTGCAACCCTTTTGGACTCATCTCCGGCTCTGGCTGATGTTGATGCAGCTCTGTGTGGAGAGCTGATAAGATATGTCTGTCTCTCATCTCCCTGCCTTACATCTGAAAGCATGTGATGAAGATTGCTTGTAAGGCTATGGAGAGCATTTGATTTTCCCAGAGGCTTCACAGCAAGAGCAGAAGGGAGTAGGGGTCTATCACGTCTTCTCAGCACTGCTGCTGAAGGCCCCCAATAGTCCATAAATAGGTAAACTCATCTGAGACAGGCCTGGACACAGCATTGAGGTAGGAGTCCTGTGGACTTCCACCTGGATGGAAAAAACATCCAGTAAGTTTTTACAGGCTAGGATTAATGTCTGATATGAGTATTCTGCCCAGCTGCAATATTACTGTGCCCCACAATTACCTGAGATGACCAACAAGTCAATTAAGGAATATAAAAACCACATGTGTGACTGAGATTACATCACTCCACCAACAGAGTAGAAACTGAGATCTGGATCTGAAAGTAGGAGCTGTTGTGTCTCTGTTGGTTTCGTCATGGAGCTGGCTGAATTGCCACCTTTATTAACTGTACGCTATATACAGCGTGTGTGCATATATATGTCACTGAGGAGAAAGTGGAAAGAATGAACTGCATTTCCATCTCAATTAATTTTGCTGGTAAGGCTGATATAATCCCCTGAAATTCAGGATCTAAGAAACAGTGAAGATTGTATCAACATCTAGAATAACAAGTAATTTTGCTGCTATAATGAAATCTGACTATTGGAATAAAGTCTCAAAACAGTACTGAACTATTTATTAAATAATATCTATCCCCTAACGATGAATTCATTTTCAGTTAATAACAAGTCTTTGTGAAGTATAATGAAAAATACAGTGCCATGCATAGTAAACTGGCCTCTGTTTTCTTTGACAGCCCGCCAGCTCCTCAGCTGCAGCACTACTGAACTATTCATCTCCATAAAGGGCTCTTTCGAAAGCATTATTAAACAGCAGGAAGGAATGGTGTATGACAGCATCATTAGTCACTAGGAGGCAAACCTGGCCACTTTCTGCTGGGAATTATTAGCACATTCCAAAACATCCCTGGGTTGATGGCATCCAAAAGAATTTTTTTCCAAATTTTTGGAGCATGGCCAAATCTCAGTCTGAAAATCCTGGAATGGCAGTTGTATTATCAAATCCTCTCTGGGTGAGGCTAGGCTCTATTTGCAAGGAAAACATGGACTTCCCAGTCTTAGGAGTCCAGAAATATTTGCAGTAGATTGTTTGGTTTGAAATACAGACATAGGAAGTTCTCCTTTATAAGTGCAGAATGAGATCTTGCTGAAACTGCAAATGCCCTAGCACCATCACTGCAGGCAAGCCCCTATGTATGAGATACAAAACTTGAAGATTTTTTCACATTTCTGTGCAGCGTTCACAAAAAGTGCATCCAGCAAGCTATTAAAGATGCTCACGGTCCCACTGAGATGAGTAAATTTGAGGTTCTGAGCTACCACAGTGTTTCAGGCTTTATGTTGTTAGCCTGAGATCAACTGTATTTAAAGGGAGGCAACTTCTGAGTCTTGCTCAACAAGAACCTAAGTTGCAGGATAAACATGAGGTGCAGAATCAAACTCCTGCATAAATCTGTTGCATGATTTATTGCTCTTTGGAAAATATCACAGGCTGTTTGTAAAGTGAATTGTCTAAAAAAAGCAAAATGAGCAAAGCCTGTGAAAATCCTGCTGTTAGCATGAATGCTTTAGCTAGCTTTGATTCCAAGAAAACACCACCTAAAAGCCAGTTCTTTGGTACTGAGGCTTCGCTGAACAGTGAAGTCCAGGGAATTGATGGAACTCATATTAAAAACACTGTATACAAAGAAGTATTTTGCAGTCCAGCTGTTCTTAATTTCCTGTATATTTGTAAAAATAAAATTATCCCTTAATACATAGTTATTTATGCTTTTCTACCCACATGGAACCTTCTGTGAATATTTTACAGGTAACGCCATTCGTAATTAACAGCAAGCCAACAAATGCCTGGTGCTTGAGTGATGACTTAATGCACACTTGCAAGCTTAGCCAAGACCCTGGTGTGACTAAGCCAAATGCAGGAGGGGAGATTGTGCAAGAGCGTGCCTCCGCGTGCTATTGGAAATCCTGACTCTTGCTATCTCTGTCGATGTGACCATCCTGCTTGGACTGCTTGGTGGGCTCAAGCCCAAGCAACAGGCTCGCCTCAGAGTCCCTGGAGGCTCCAGCTCTTGCTGAACTCCCCTTGCAGCATACACTGGACCATTGTATTTGCACAAGCGTGCAAGCTTCAGCTTTGGTGTCTCCTGTTGCCAGTAACAGCTGAGATCCTTCAATGCAGAGAAGATCACAGGAGACAATTCTCTTCCAATCTTTTTTTTTTTTAAACATAGTGTGTTTGGTGTGAGTGTCAGTTCTCATGATTCTTGGGGGCTCTTCCTCGTTCGTGCTATTGCAATGACAGCCTTGAAGTTAATGTGCGTTGGCCCACAAACCTTGTAAGGGGTTTACTGGTAACAATAGCTGCAAAGCCGCAACTGAAAAGCTGTGTGCTTAATCTACAGGATTAACACAAACAAGATGTCCTTGAGCAGGATAGGTTTACAGCAGTCTAGCAGGAGTCATTTTCTCCGAGAACAGAAAACAAAACCTTTACAGCCCATGCCAGGGGAGACGGGAGCAGAGCAGACCCCCAGGGTGACTGTCAGCAATGGGCTACTGGCTCTCCCTGCTGCTAATCCAAACGAGCCGCTCTCCATTTTGGTAGCGTGCCTCTCTCTGTGTGCGTGATTCTCTGATGAGGAATTGTTTCCAGTTATCTGCAAACTGGAGCCATTGCTGCCAGTAGTTTTTAGTGCAGTTTGTTCTGGTGCTCTGAGGTGTTGGAGTTGATCTTGGGCATGGACTACGAGGTATCTCCTCCTCCATGCTGAATTTGCACGCGTCTTTTCTGGCTTCCCTGAGTGCATGAAAGGCAATCCCTGTTGAAAGATAGGACTTGCTGCTGGTGGAAATAATATTCTGCTACTGAGCACCAGGGGGGTGGAGAAGAGGGTGGTTCCCACTTGTGAATGGCAGCTGGTTAACGCCATCTCCCACCATGGCTTCCAGTTCCGCTCCAGCAGTAACAACACGTTTCTTCCCACACCTCATGTTCATTTCTCCCCTTGTGACTCTGTAGTTCATTTGTTCACTGGACTTTGGTTTGTGAATCTGTTTTCTTTGCCCATTTGTTCTTGGTGTTGGCCCTCACTGAAAGCCCTCTCTGAACGTAACGAGGAGCCAAGGAAGGGAAAAATGTTTGATATTTTTGTACTGTTTCCAAAGCTACAACTTAAGAGTGAGCTCAGCTAAGAACTGGTTTAAAAGTATTAAACCATTTTATAGTCCTCTCTGAAAAAGGTACCATCTCTTGTTGATATTATTCATTGAATCTTTGCAGACTCAGAATGTTGTCCTGATTTATACTTTCAAGTCTGTCTGTGCATCCAAGAGGACTAAAAAGTCTCTATTTATGAAAAATTCCAAGATTTCTTTTGAGGTTAAAGGGAATCCCTAACATGCATGAACTAAACGAATTCAGGCTCTCAAAAAATTTTTTTTACCAAAATACCATATAAAGCATTAATGATCTAATAATTCTTCATTCAGTTGGAGGAACTATGCTTATTAGGAAAGGCAGTGTTTACTAGGATAGCATGGTTTTACAGCAGCTTCCTCGGTAGCTGCTTTCTGCAAGAATACAAAGGGAAAAGTGTGTGTGCACAAAACGTAATCCTATCCCAGACCTTTTAGTGGACTCGGTGTCTATGTGCTGCAGCTTTGCACGTGTGATGGCTAAATTAAATTTCACAGTGCTCCCTTGAGATGGTGCCCAGGAAAAAAAGAAATCTAGACCTGGAGATTTGACGTTAAATCCCTCTGAATAATTTTAAAAGCGGATTGGTGGCACTCTGGAGAATAGTGAAGTTGAAGCAGGGGAAGAAGAGGGGGGTGATGCTATCCAAACAGGACTGAATCAGAGGGGTAAGGAGGGTGTACCAGTAAAGAGGGGAAAGACACAGGAGTCTGAGTTAACAGACGATGGGTGATGTCAAGGAAAAGATTTTTTTTTTTTTTTCCTTGACATCACCCAAGTCACCTGTTAACTCAGACTCCTGTGTCTTTCCCCTCTCTTTTGTAATGCTAGGGAAAAGATTGATCATTTCCTAGTGCTGTGTGTAAAGGCAGATGGAGCACTGGTTGGTGAAGAAGACACAAGTGTGGAAAGCCAGTGGGTTTCCCCATAAGTGTTTTATATCTTCCGGTTTCAGAAACTGTTTGTCAAAGAAATCAGCAGAAAGTGTACGCTCTTTTGAAAATGCTTCCAGCCTTTGATACTGTAAACATAACTTAACTGCTTTGTGCAGTGAAATAGTACATTACAAAACAATTTTGGCTTCCCTTGTTGTGCGTTATGTTCCCCTTTCATTTACAGCTCTTGATACAACACAGCAATTACTGTCTACCTGTATCAGTTGAGTCTCAAGCAGTAGCGTAAAACTGTGCTTGTGAAGAATGTGGTGAGCCTGGAGAATCGTCAGAGCATTTCACTGGCAAAACCTCAATAGATGTAGGTGAAGTTCTACCTGGCTTGAGTAGAATGACCATGTATTAAATTGATTTTAAGAAATAGCAAGAAATTCAAGAAGGTCAAGAAGGATCCCATTTCATTCCAGATATCTCTCAATAAGAATTCTGAGCTGGGCTTATAGAGGATGGAAGTACTAATTCTATGACAGATTTCTCCCACAGTCTCTGAAAGTACCTAGGTTGAGTTTGGACTCGGAATCATTTCTGATGAAGATTTTTGCCTGATTTTTTTCTGTCTTGATTTATTAACATGTAATACATTACCTGCCACACTGACCTATTAACTAGCCTTCTAGTTAAGATGCTGTGAGCATCTCTACACTATCATATTGCAACCGCTATGAACAATTTTGGGGCACACTAATTGCTAACATCAGCATGTTGACTCTGAAAACTAGACCATTTTGAAGATCTGTCATCCCCTTACTTTTTTAAAGAAACAGTCAGCATTGACATGTCTGTGAGCGTATCCAGGTTGCAGGTTCACTATGCTGTACATGGTTTGGACACGGTTGTCTCGGAGCCAGTCCCAGGCACTATCACATCTCCGTCTCACAGCTGAAAATACTGGTGAGACATTGAAGTAGTTGCGCGAGGATTCAGCCTGTGTCCAGTGTAACCAACTGCATTTGGGCTCAGAAGGCTGGCTGGACTCGATAGTGCCCTGTGGAGTCTCCTCACGATTTGAGCCCCTCTGCAATACCCATTTTACACAGATTTTCCAGTATGTGGAGCAGAAAAGCCTCTGTTCTTCTGGATGATGTAGTTGATCATTTCTGAATGATTTCTTCTCCATTGGTTGTAAAGTTAACCAAGTATGTGATGACATCTATTTATTTTGAGAAGGCTTAGGAGGAGACTGAGGCCAGTACAGTAGCATTCAGTTAACAGCGTAGAAAATGAAGACTCAAGTGCAGTGCATCAAAGATTTTGCTTCCATTAAGCTCTGCCAGTGCTTCATATGATCTTTCTGAGTGGAGGATGATGAATACATAATTCGAAGTGTGGGCCCAGTATCTACATAGAAGAATAAGCTCTCCAAGGCAGAAGTGGCGGCTTAAGCCAAAATGACCTCTCAAACAAGACTGCAGGGCTACTGTGCAAATGGGTGCCAGCCATCTGCTCCTCAGCTGGCAAATGTTGACTGTGCTTCAGGAGCTGAATGTTCCTCCCACGTGGTTAATTTCTTCCCTGGCAAAAAATGCCGATGTACAGTTTGATTTTAAACAATGAGAAGAATAATGGGAACTGCAAAACAAATGGTCAGAGGAGCTCCGTTTCCCTCACTTGGCTCAGTTCCTAGCTTCAGACATTGCACTGCAAGAAAAAAAAACCATCCTGATAGAATTCAGGAGATACCCTGCCTGACAATTTTTTGAAGACTGTCTGAGAGGTAGCTTGTGACTGCACCAAACCAATGCTGCAAAGAGAGCATTTTTCCCTGAAATGGGAACAAATTGCTCTACTCATAAGAAGTTTCTTTCTTTTTGGCCCTGGAATCGCTGCTGTAAGGTCAGTGGTTGCAGGGAAGCGGGGGTGAGGTCTGCACGATCAGCTCTGGCGACTTGGGGCAGGCTCGTGCAGCTCCAGGATGGCTGAGGATGCTGTGCTTTCCACTGCAACCTTGCTGGTCAGAGGGGCTTCTACACCCCTTGCCCAATCCATCGAGTCACCAAAATGCATGTGATCTATGTAAGCGCTTTTTAACCTTTTTTTAACAAAGATGCATACACCTTTGTCTCTTTCTCCTTATTCTTATGCTTTATATTTTGGATATTTATTTTACAGTTTAAGTATTTGCTTTAAAGAAAATGTAATTCAATGTCTCCCCAAAGATTTGCTGTTCCCCATAAACATTGCCTAGAAACATCTGCTTCCCTCATATGGATCTCATAATTTGTGCTTTGGATTTCATCCAGGGCTCTGTGGATAAGTGATGCCTTCCAGAGACAGAAACCTGATTATGAGAAACCTCGTGGACAATAGTGAGTGCCTTTGTTGTAACTGATTTTGAAGTCAGAGAGAGAAAGAAACAGAGATGGGAGAAGCGGTTTTTATGAAATGTTTTTGTGGAGACATGCCGTGCACTCTTTTAGTCTCTCCAGGCAGATGCAGAGTAGTCTCTGCCTTTCTGAGTCTCTGCTTCTCTGGGTTTTTGACCCTTCAGCCATCGCCAACCACATCTGACAAACACAAGGGTCTCGAAGATAACTGTGTTCTTCAAGTTTCACCAAAGCAGGTGAGTGGAAACGGGCCGTTTTCTCTCAGTGCCCTAACTGCAGCATTGCATTGTTAGGTATTAGAAAATCTATGCAGCAGAAAGGACTGGCAAAGAATATGAGAATTAAACAAGCTTTAACCAGTCCCAAAGTATAAGTCTGCAGGATACCAGACTTTCAGCTCCAGCATTGATGGAAATAATTGGAAATAAAGCATCTACAGACTCCAAACATCTTGAAGAACAACAATCTGTGCTACATCCTGTACTGAGCAGGAGCTGTGCAGCCAGCAAGAGATAGGACTGAGGCTCTTCGTCTTCCTCCACCCCTTCCATGGCTGTGGAAGATGATCCCTTCTGCAGAGCAGCAGTCCAAGAAGGAGGTGGAAGAAGCCCTGCTCTTTCACCTGCCTTCCCTTGCATCAGCTGATGGTACATAGGAAGGATAATGTGTTCATTACCAGCCTGGGTACTTTTGGGGCACAGCCTTTTGGACATTCCTCAGGCCTTGTCCTTGTGGTGAAGAACAACAGCTTAGACTAAAATAGAACAGATGAAGAATAAGAAGTGGCAAAAAAAACAGTGAAGGGAGAAACTTGCCAGAAATGGCAGGAATACGAAGTTCCTTTTAGGTGTTCAGTGTACAGATCCCGTGCACCTAGCCATTTGTCTTTGCAAACACATTCTGAGGAGGAGATGGTAGTCATCACTTGCAGATCTAATGATTAGAGTGTTTACCCAGGGATACAGAGTTCAGACATGTCCTTGGCCTGAAGTGTCTGTGATCCCTGACCTCCTGCTTCCCCCCATCTCCAGGACAGTACCGTAAAGTGTTCGGGTCCAAGTGGAACCATTTTGCACTACTGTGTTTAAAATCTGCATAACAAAGTCTGTTGGGGCAAATTTGCAGCTACTCAAGTATTTTATTGGCTTCAGCTCTGCATTTTGCTTTGCTCTGCACTCGTCATGGAGCTCTGGATAAATAACCAATCTATGCTCTATTGTATTAACCTCCTAAACATGTCGCAAGACTTAATAGTTCAGCCTGTGGGAGCAGGAACTTCACTTATGTTTCATGTGGTGCCAAATCCTTTGACAAACATTAAGAAATGGTCCAAGACTGCCATTGTCTCTGCACAGGAAAGGTTTTACCTCTGCTTGGAGAAGCGCTGTGGGTCCACCAGGCTGTACGTTTGCTTGTGACATCCTACACTACTTGGCTTTTGGTAGCTGCCCACACCCTTCCCTTGTGTTTGTTGTAATCGGTTACATATGTCGGTTTGTTTTTGTACGCATCCTGACCTCAAATAGGAACAGGAAAATCTCTCTTTGGGAATAGCTGTGATGAGGTACATATCCTTTGTATCAGTGCTTGCGATCTTCAGTTGTTTGGTTTGGGCTCGCCTCTCCATACATGCATTTTGGTTTTGCCAGGCCTCTGGATTTTTCTTCTATTTTGCCCAAACCTAAGCATAGGGAGAGACTTACCTTCTTGAGCAGTGCGTTTTGGATGCTCCCACATGCTGCTATGTCCAAATAGCATTTCATAAATGCATCTACATGAATTGTCCACTTAAAATTGCTGGGGTTGAGGCCTCAGTATCGTGCAAACCTGGACCATGGTGAAAGTAGCCATTGCATCTTGAATGAGTGAAAGCAACAGCTTCATTCCTCCACCATCTTAAAACATTACTTTTATTGTAGTGCCTTATTTCTAATCCTTTGTCCTCTGGCCTCCTTACATCTGAGGAAACCTCCATCTTCTTGCCTTCCCTGCCCCCTCCAAGGACCCTAACACAAAAGGGTCCATTCCTCTCACTGATTTAATGCTAAACTAAGTGCTGCTCTCTCGCTCCATCTCTGGGTCCCTCCTGGATGCCCCCGAGGAGCATCCCTGGGCACGGGCCACGGAGCAGCCCCCAGCTGAACAGCATAACCCTGCAAGCATGAGCAGTAACGCCTTGCTCAGGGATCTCCTGGCTTCAGCTTTGCTCCACGAGGAACAGAGCTGCCAAGTTCCAGTCAAAGAGTGGAGAGAGGTCAGTATTTATGGGGTCTGAGCGTTATTTTATGTCACAGAAAGAAAAATGGAGTAGATTATGGTCACCAGTCCACTTCTGCTGCACAGACGCACAAGAAGCATCATTAACGTTTGAGTCCAGCAAAGATCTGGTTTGTTTACAGCATAGCTTGCCATCTTTTTAATTTCTGGGGAATAGGTGTCTGCTGTTTTTTAGTCAAACATTCACCAAATGGTACGCTTAGGAAAGAAAGAAAAAAAGTGAAACAAAACAGGAATATGAGTATAGCTTGCAGTCTGCCTCTTCAAAATACCAGTTGTGCTGAGGTAAAGCACTTCCCTGGACAGCAGCCATCTCTGGGTGGGGTTGTTTTGGAGGAGGGAGTTTAAGTAGGCACAGACATGGATGAGGCAACTGCTGCAGTTTTTCTGAATTCTGAATGATGTTTTTAAAATTCACATCCTCCCTCAAAGCTTGGGGTTTGCTGTCTGTCTCTGTTAAGCAAACATGTTTCAGCTTACAATCTAGCACAAAGTTCATGCCCAAATGGCCTGCTGGGTGTAGTGAATATCAGCTAAATGCTTAGTGATTTCAACGGGTTTGGACCACGCATCCATCTCTTCAAGAGCCTGATCCTTTCCTCATTGCAATCCAGCCCAAAGTCTGCTGCTGGGAGGGAGTGGGCTCTGGATTTGCAGTCGGGTGCTGTGCCAGACCATGGTGATGTGGTTGGGTTTGGGAAAGCCCAGAGTGTGCTCCCTCACACCCTTTCCAACACGCCTCGGCTTGCTCACCAACCCTGCTCATCCTTTGTTTATTTGCTCTACTCTTCATAATTACTACTATTTTTCCCAGAATTGAAAAGGCACCTGGTATGAAACGTGGGGCATCACTGCTCCCGGGCTGCCCTCTCTTGGGTAGCAGTGGTGGTGTTGTGCCTTCCCAAAGTCAGGCAGCGGCAGACACTTGCCAGAAGTTTTCTTGCCAAGGCCTGGCATACCAGCCATGCTGAGCATCACCTGAGCTCATCCCATCCCCACTGGGCTGCTGCTGGAGCCCGAGCCTTGGTCCTGGCTGGTTGCCCAGGAAGGGGACACGCTGACGTGGCTTGCTCACAGGAGCGTGTAGAGCATCGGAGTCCCAGGCAACTGGACTGCTAAAGCACCACAGCTTCAGTGAGTTGAGCTGCCTGGTTCTTGCAATTTAACATTTATTGGTGTAATGTACCTGCTGCTCTGAGCCCAGGGAAGGTAAAACTTGGGGAAAGCAGTCAAGCGATAATGTGATGGAGCAGAAACGTATTTACCTTTTAGTTGGGCAATCCAGGGGTAACCAGGGAAAAGCAGAGCACTGTATGTTTTTTTTTTTTCAATAAGACCTTATAAAAAATTCTTTTTTTGCCAGTGTCCACACTTTAGAAAAGAGAGGAGGAAAGCCCTCCAGCTCAATATGAAAAGGTGACTTTTAAAGAGTCACTATTTGTTTGGAAGAGAAGGCAAATGGAGTTTGTTTGCTTGCTTTTGTTTTGTTTTTTTTTTTTCTTTTTTTTTTTCAGTAACAGTGTTGCTCAATATCTAATCTTCTGCAGAACACATAACTTCTGTTTCCTGTGTTATGAAATCCTGGAAACAGCCCTGAATTTTAAGGAAACCAAATGCACTTCTGCAGAGAAGCTGCAGCAAAAGAGCTCCCTCTCTTGTCCATTACACGTTTTGGCCAGTTTGCTGCAATATAAGAGGATCAGGTTAAAACCAGAGTGAAACTGGCATTAAATGACATTGGATTGAGGGTTTATCTGGAGTTTTCTGCTTTATGTCAGTTTAATTCAAATGTTTGGAAAAAGATGAGTAGCAAACATTGGCATTCAGCACCCAGCTGAAACGTCCCCCCCCCATCCAAGTGTTTTTGATAAAGTACTAAAATATTACTTCTGAAATAAGTCCTTAAAAACACAGTGGGAGATAGATACATCTTTCATGATATCTATAAAATATTCAACAAAACATGGTTTTGATTATATTTTTCTCATCAAGTTTCATTACCAGTAAAACTGCATTACACAAAATAAAAATAAAAATCTCTTTAACCCTTACTTTCAGAATCAGAGCGGCTGGGCTAAATCTAGTTGTAATGTGAGTCCAAGGAAAAGATGTTTTAACAGCAGCTATTGAGCCGTATCTATTTCTAATGGTTAATTACTGTGCAAAGCTAGAAATAAATAATTTGTGGAGTATCACTTTTTCAAGGTAGCTCTAACAATCTTGCATATATGAAATATGGCTTTCTGGGCACAACTGTAATAAGAGCTGGATGTTCAATGTTAAAGGCTCCACTTAATTTGTGCCATACCTTGTAAAGTCAAGTTACTGCATTTGTGTGCTCAGTTTTCCAATCAGAAGCTTGCATTTAATGGGAAAATGGCTATAGTAAGAGGGCAGTTAATGATACAATGCTACTTCTAAACTGTAAATGTTCACTGTGTGTGGAATATGTTTTCTTTTATGAAACACATTCTCACCCTAGATTTAATGTCGTGATTAACTGCATCACTAGTTTTATGACTTTAGTTAATTTTTTTTTTCCCTACTGAAATAAGTAGCTAATTTTCTTAGAAGCTTGGATCTGAAAGCTTCACAGAAAATCACTCTTATGCCTTAGGAGTAGCCAAGTACTTTTTGTTGACAATTCATCTGACGTGACAAAGTGATTGCAGCCTTGTGACAGCCTTGTAACTTCTGCCCTGCAAGAAGGCAGAAACCAAGCAGTCTATAAATCTACCTCCAATTTTTCCTTAAGCTCCATGCAGTCCTACCCAAAGGTTCCTATGGATTTCCCTTGATTTCTCTTCTCTGAAGACCAGACTGATGTTTGTGAAGACATTGAACAGCTATAGCTTGGACTGAAATCTGCCAGTCTTATCAAGGGTGGGGATACTGACTTTGCAGAAAGAGCTGAATGGCCGTGAACACCATTAAATGGATCCCTAGTACTCAAGATAAATGATGTTGCTTTAAAACAGTGGGCAGAAAGGTCTTCAAAGTCTGAGACAAGGATTAATTAAAGAGGGAAAACAGATCTTCCACCCAGTTTGGTTTCTTGCTTTTCTTAAAGAAACATTTCACTTAAACGAAAATCTGATGATTCAATGAAAAGATAATTTAATTGACTTATTTGAAAAGGCTACTTCAGCAATTTCAGATTTCTTGTTACTTCAGTGAGACCATGATGGATTTTTTTCTGCATATTATGTATTTCATTCAGTCTTTTTACCATATAATCACACATTTTTAGGATGGCACTTCCACAGTGTTTTCAAATTACGTGGTAAATTTTTTTACCTTGGTTTTAAGTGTTATGCAGGCTCTTCTGCTGTTGGGAGACAGATGACTACAACTTGGGAAACAGTGTGTACATTGAGAAAAATTCTTACTTTAGTAAACACAGAGTATGCAAAGGTAGCAAAAAGCAGGTCTTTCTAAGAAAGGAAAACGCTTCAGCCTTGCAATGAAAACGGTGGGAACTTCTTGCTATGCTTGTTTTCAAAAGTTCTTAAAAACATCTAGTTTGATCTTTTCTAACTAAGGCCTCAAAACTTCCTTTTATTTCTTAAGTGGGCCGTAACATAATGGAGATATACAGCAGATAAGAAATAAATTATAGAAAACAGTCTAGTTATTTTAATGTGCTAGGTCCCCCAAGGGAGAAGCAAAACTTCAGCTGAACTGGGACGCGTTTCCCTCCCATCGGTGATGGCCTGTGCTGCTGCAGGCTGTCCCTGCCAGAGGCGGGTAGGGGAGGTGGGCATACTCGCCAGACCCCTTCTACCTCTCCTCTCCATCCCCTGTCTTCCCCTCTGCGTGAGCGTGTGAACACAACTCAACCAGCCTCAGCAGGGTAAGGCTGCTCCGAACCCCAGTTGCTACCTCCTGGGAAAGACAAGGAATGGCTGGGAAAGGGTAGCTTTCTACCAGAAAACTCAGTTTTGTTTCAACAGATACCGTATTTATTTTGAAAGTGACACCTAGCACATTGCAGGTGGCCTTGCCAGGCTGCTGGCTACTGTTTTGTATAGGCTTTAACACTCCGGTAGCCTGCTGATAAATCAAGTAAAAAATAACAACAAAACTAGAACAGATGCCTATTTAAAAAAAGGAAGAAAAAGAAGCTTGTTTAGCTGACCTTCACACAGAAACCCAGAATCCACCAAGCTTAACTACTCAGTCTTTGTTGGCACCAGAATAGCTTTGGTGGCATTGTGCTCTGGGCTCCCAACACTTTCTTTTTTCATTTAAGTCTCCAAGAGCTACTGTGTAAATAAATAAGGAGTACAAGGCTGCACTGTCTCTTTCCGGAGCGCTCGGTGATGCTGTGCATGGGGCCAACGTGCCGGTTATCGACCACCTCTCCGAGCAGCCGCCCACCCCATCTGACAAAACAGGTCTCCCAGCCTGGCTTTGAACTTAATGTCAACAGACAGAAAAGTATGGGAAAAGGGCTCTGAGGAGGAGCAGAGACTCCTAGCCCCTGCCGGGGGGGTTGCTGCATATTTTTCTGCAAACCATAGCTAATAGTACAGGAATTTTCTGAAAACCTTATGCAGGTTTCAAAGTATTGTGATGTTGATTTCCAGTGTGGTGCTTTTTCAGTTTTTCCATACTTGTTTGGTCTTAAACAATTTGAGAAGAAATTCAGAAGTAAACAAATGGCAGGATGCTCTGACTGAAGCTCTCGTGGGGTCACGCTAGTCGTAAGTCAGCTCGAAAACAGCTCAGATGATCAGTTGGGTTTTTTGGTTTTTTTTTTTTTTTGTTTTTTTTTTTTTTTAAATCTAAAGAAAGCCAGCTCACAACTTTGAAGGCTGTAATCCATATAATAAAACACAGGCCAGGCGAGGCAGATTCAGCAGCATCTGCTGAAAAGTCCCACCACCATCCAGAATGTACAATAAGGGATGCTATCAGGCAGTGAACTCTCATTTACAGGGCCATATGCTTTACAAGGAATGTTGATAGGTTCCCCTTATCTCTGTTTGTCATCACTCCTATCCTTCATTTCACTGCTTCCAAAGGAAAACACTCAAATTGTTAGTGTCCTCCACTGAGCCACTGCTATTTCTTATTTCTTACATTGGCCCTTCCTCCCTGGAGCTTTCTGCCCCCAAATCTGAGCTCTCTTGTTGTTTCACTTTAAAGATGAGCAAGAGGTTAGTTTTACACAGCACGGTGGTACCCATGCAGTTGTCTCTTTATAGCTGGCTAGCAAACTTGTCACCTGCTGCCAACATCTGAAGACAGGAGCTTAGAAAAAAATGGCACAATAAAGCACACAAACCCATAAAACCACACTTAGTGATTTGCCATGCTTCTCTGCATCCTGTTAAAAATAGGCCCTGTTTTTACCCGCAGTCTGAGGGCTGCTCTTTCCTGCTTGCGTTCCCATATAAACCTGGTGCTAGCCCCCATACACCCCAGCAAACCCCACATCAGAGAGCGCTGCTATTTTGGGGTGCCCTCACCTGCAGGATGGTGCACCAAGGTAATTTTCTCGGTGTCCTGAAGTGCAAGCAAAAAAAGTGAGACCAGCAGGACTCTGCTGTGGCTGACTTTGCTAAATAACAAATCCTCCACCACTTTGTAAGACTTCATTGACAATGACATCCCTTTTCCAAAAGCAAAAAGTCAAGTATGGTGTGGAGGTCCCATGGGACCTAGAGGGGAGAAGAAGTGCTCCCTGGCCCTCTTCCCTGCTGCTTTCTCAAGGGTTGTGCAGGACCTCCTTGTGCAGGGACCTCATGGCACTGGGCTCTCGAGGAGCTTCCACCCATGGGTGCAAAGCCTGGTCAGGGGAGAAGTGGTCAATCAAGCCCCGACGCACCCAGCAAGAGGAAGATGAGTCAGTGCTGGGGCTGCGAGTTGGCTCTGGGTTCACTGGTCCTTGGTTAGATCTACATGGGGTAAGTAGATATTTTCTCTCTCTGGGTTTCCCGCTGAGCAAGCACCATACAGAGCACCTGATAGGGGATATTCCTTTTCCCATTCCTTCAGGCTTTATTAGTTCCTAGACTCACTGAGTGTTCCAGGTGATTTTGCACTAGGAGTGATGCAGAGCTGCGGACGGGGACCTGTGCTGCCATTTGCTGTTCTCATGTGCAAACAGAGAACAGCATCCTGGTCCTCTCTCCATTCAAAAGGCCCAAGTCTTTTGCTGTTTCCACTTTCTGTCCTCTGCCAAAATTTATGCATGTGGCTTGTTACACAGCACGGAAGGCTTTGCTTTTTGACATCGTAAAACTCGTTATATCAAAGTCAAGAAGCTGTCACTGCACAGAAATTTGGTAAAATACCTATGGTGTGTACAGGGAGAAGGGGCTCTTCACGGAGCCAGCCCAGGTCAGATGCAGTAGGACAGTATTGCACAGGAGAAAGAGGACAGGAGGAGTTTCTATGCTCAGGCAAAAGGACTGAGCAGACTCCCAGCCCTGTGGAAGGCCTCAGAGCAACACCAGGAACTCTGCAGGGGGTGGAGGAGCCGGTGAGGGGGGGCTGTGACCAGCTCTCCCCACACCGAGCAGCGGAGCTGGTCTTGTGCAGACGGGTGGCACGAAAGGACACGGTGAAGTCACTCAAGGGTCTGGCTTTGCACTGCTCTTCTCGGCCAAAAAGGCAGCAGAGTGAATGATTGAGGAGGTGTCTTTAATGCTGGTTTTGCTTGAGGTTTCACTTGATGCCAAATTCAGAGTATTTTCTTACTCATCCACTTTTTTTGTCCTTCGTATTGTGTCATTACCTTGCTCTCGCAGGGAAAGCAGAAACTCCGGTTGCCCAGCACAGAGGGTAAATTGCAGCTTGCCCTGTACCACTGCAAAATGTCCGCATTCATAAAATATGATTATTTTGCAAAAATAAGGAAAGGGGATGGGTGTTATTGCCTGTAAGATTTTGTCTGGCTTTCCAGTATTTTAGCTCAGATGGTTTTATAACATGAGGAGAGTCACACTTTAGGGATGCATGGGAAATGGGCTGTTGTAGAAGCCTTTTCCTACAAAAAGACTGATGGCTAGATTGGTTGTTTTGACACATCTGCGAGTCTCATCTCCCATGTGCTTTTAGGACTGCAGAATGTGTAATTTTCCTTGTTAGGCAAGGGCTCAGAGGATCTGCTCTTCTGCACCTCCTCTTTCTGGAGCAGCTTTCGGTAACACGGCTTGGATATCAACTGAGCTTACGGTCATGCCTGAGCCACCTCCTGGGGTTGACTCATTGCAAAACTTGGAGAAGAGGAGGTGTGGGCTGGGGGCAGCAGCTGGAGACGCAGAAGGAAAACTGTTAATATGGGAGAGATTGCCTCTAAGAATGTAATTGCAAAATAATTGGAGAAACTGGGATTCCTTTGCTGGAAAATAATTTTTGTCAGCCTCTCTGATGTCCAATTGCATAAGAAGGAAGTAGTAAAGAGACCTGACTCACTTTTTTTATACCAAACAAAAGTGCCTTTCTTCCTTAATAACATACCAAAGGTATGTTGTTTGTTTGTTTGTGTGAGGCAAACGGATCTTTCTGTGGGAGCACAAAACTGGAGGGCTCACAGCTGTGCAAATGGAGGGCATGCTTGCAACTAACTGCCCAGCACACGCAGGACTGCTCCCTATGGGGGCAGGGGTGGAAAAAAAGAGACTTCAAAGTTTCTTTTTTGAGAATTCCCCTTTGTTCACTGTTAGCTTGCAGCTAAGCATGTCTCTTCTTATGGCCAGGGTTTACACATCTTGCCTTGTAGCAAATAGAGGGTTATACTGTTGTTTAGGAAGAGCAACTACATTTCATAACAGCAACTGCACTTCCCAGAAATGTGGGTAAGGTCTAGTTCTCCCCTCGCAGTTCCCTCAGGCCATCATGGTGCAGACAGCCACCACTCCATCCCCTGAGAGACTTCGTGCACTAACGTACCCCGCAGCGCAGCACCCCTGCTCCGATGGCCCAGGTGTGGGCAGCTACCCCATCTAATTAGGGATGGGTGCCAGAGGTGATGCCTTGCCCAGTGTGTGTTGCTGAGTCTTGTGCTCATGCATTTCTGTTCCCATCTCCTGTCTTCTAGTCTTGCTTTCTTCTCTTGGTCAGGTCCCTGGACCTCACTCACAGGTCCCACCTTGGGATACTACCTCGTATCTCAACCTTTGCCTTGCAGCAAGCACGCCCTCCCTTTGATTTCTCTGGTTTTTGATCACGGCACCTCTCTCAGCTCCCACCCTCTTTCCCTGTCTCCATGCTCATCCTTATCCAACTGCCCACATTCTGGCTGCCAGTTCCCACCGCTGGCCTTTCCTTTGGCAAACACTGCTGTAGGTAGATGTCCAGGCAGTGCGATCAAGGAGCACAGGAGGCTAGCGGAAGATGGCGAAACAAAGGGCTGACACATGGCTAAATGCCACTGCAAAAAGATTCCCTGCAGCGAGTGCGGTGGCCTGGAATGGCCTCGGCCCCAGGGCTCGGGGGTTGCTTTTTCTGTGCCATGTTGACTTAACTTTGTAAGAAGCCCATCTTGACTGCATCTGAGGATCCCTGTGGAGTTGTCTCTTTGTTAACTGTGTTACCAATTAAAGCCTCACTGTAATCCAAAGAACCTTTCTGATTACCCTTCCTGGCACACTTTTTATTAGAAATGGCTCTTACCCGTTCTAGCCTGCTTCTTCTCCTATTGCAGAAGATATCTGAAGCTTTTCTCCCAAGTTCAGAGCCTCCTTTTGTCAGTTTTCCCATCCTGAGACAGGAAAGGAGCAGCCTACCTGCATTCCCCAAAGCTGGCCAACGGGAGACTGCAAACCTTGGGCTTTGTCGCAGCCTTGTCTGGTATAAAACAACAGAAACAACAAAACCCCAGTGTATGCATCTTTTTTTTTCCATAGTGAAACATTTTAGAAGCCAGACGGGAAGCTTTTCCCATGTGATGGCCTGTAACAAAGATAAACTGACTCCTGGTGATTTTAGGAGAGCTTCTGGGTTTGCAGAATTAATTTCCATTGTATTACTTAATTCAATCTGCATGCACTCGGTAAATGTATTTTTGCTTTACTTCTAGCTTATGTTTGTATAGCTTGATAGAGAAATGGGGTCTGGCTTCTGCAGAAAAAAGAAAACTCCCTTGTCCTTTGAGAGCCCATGTTCATTCATCTCCTTGCCCTCAGTGCATTTTTCTGTCGAGGTCCCCATTCTCTGAGCTCATTACATTCCCCACCTCCTCTCCCCTCCAGGCCCCAGCAAACGTCTCCCACTAGCCCTGCAGTTTGACCTTGGACCTCAGTTGCTCTCCCTATCTGACCCCAGCTGTGGATCCTGGCAAACCTCTGAGCCAGGGAGCTCCGGGACAGAGAGGAAGGACAGAAGTTTGCCTTTCTTGACTCCTGTTCTCCCTAAGATGCATGGCAGCTGCAGTAAGAGGTCATTGCTGGGCACACGGATTCACACTTCCTGAAAGAATAATCTTTTTGGGAAAATTTGCCCAAAATTGAGGGCAAAAGTACTGCTTTCTGTACTAGTTTGTAAAAGCACAGCGATGCTATGTTAGGTTTTGGCACAGGATCCAGAAATCATAGGAGAGTTGGGAGGGACAGGGGAGATCAAGGGTTTGAGAAACAAGAGACAACAAGTCTAAGAGCAGCTTAGACATTCAATTATGCTTTAACCCAAACCATAGCTTTTACCAGCCAGCTTACTGCTTTCAAGAATGCATTTTCATTCTTAGCTATAAATCAGTCCTACTCAATAACTAGCAGTTTCACCCAAAAAGCAACTGGCCTGTGTGTGGTAGAAAGCAAATAGCAATTGGAGAAGGGATGATATTAAGATACAATAATGAAAGTTGGCATGTTTGGGATATCTGGGAACAGTGACCTGCTGGTCGTCTCTCTCTCACAGTAATTGTAATTGACAGGTTGCTGCATTTGCAATAATTTAGGAATACTACAGGAAAAGTAATCCAAAAGATATTTTGCAGGAAGGTGTTTGGAAAAATTGTCTCCGTACATACACTTCATTCTCTAAGAAGTTGAGTAAGCAGCTCTATTCCTATTTTTTGTGAAAGTAATACATCCCACAGGTTAAAGGATCTTTGAGATTTATGATGAAAGGACAGTGACTGGCTGCAGAAAATGGTATTTTATACTTCCAGAGTATTTTACCTGCTCTGCTGGCCTTTGGCATGGCTTGGTCTGAGAGACTCGCTACTATAGCTAATACAGCTTGTCAGCCCTCAGTTTCTGAAAAATCTCAGCTTGCTTCTTCCAAAGCAGGAGAACTACAAATCTCCTAACTGCAAAATGAAGCCTGAGTGAATGAATGGATGTCATTATCCACAAAGGATGCTCTGAACTCTAGAAATAGGCACATTTACTTTAAGAGCATTAGCACTGACTTCTAGTGACGTTCTTACAGGTCATTATTACTAGCTATTTCTCCACCAATTTTACAAACAACTATTCAGTACCCCGAGATTATGGACAGTTTTATTTCCTGGGGAAAAAGAAACCATTTTGACTTTTTTTTACCTTTGGACTTTTCTCCTCCCTTCCTCCACTCTGATGTTTAATTCTAGGAAACAACCTAAAAGCAAATATCTGCACAGAGTCACTTTTTATCTGAACACTGACATTAATTAAGGAACTTTAGCATCCTGGTCAGATATGACAACAAAGTCCATGCTGTGACCATGTCTTTGTGTGCTCCTGACCTGTGCAAGTAGCTGATCAGTATTTGTAAATCCGGCACCAGCACAAGCACCCACCCAGTGGTTGCCTGGCTGGTGGCATCTGTACAGAAATGTCAGAGGAATGGATACAAATGAATAAACAAACTGGGCATGTTTAAACATATGTCTGTGGTTATACAATATAGATTTTGAAACCCTTACCTACTGTTTTGATAGAACGGGGACAGAGAGTCTCCTGGGTTAAGCTGGGCTTTGCCCAAACACCAGTTTGTGTGCTGAAAACTTCTTTCAGAACCACATTTCAAGTTAGCTTTTCTGGGGAATCTCACAGGCAGCTTTCCTGTATCACGAGGTAATTTTCAGCACAGCCAGACATCACTCTAGTTTCCTACTCCTCTAGTACCTTCAAATCTTA
>NW_009629381.1:30726-82991 GCF_000690535.1 Cariama cristata
TGCAGCAGAAAAATCAAGCAGACTTGCTGTCACTCTCCAGATGGGAACTGACATACACTGCTATAACATACTATTGCATTTAGAGCAGGGAACCAAGAAGCAAAGTGTCATTCCTGGGAGTCTGGGCCCACCATGACTCTGTCTCAAGGAGAAATCCAGGTGTACACCTTGCTCCCAGCAGAAAGAAATCCATGTGTGTTCACTGAGAGAGAGCCAAGCTGCCCCAACAGGTCCCAGTCTGGGTACAATTTCCTCAGATTCTCCTATGAAGTTGGGGACAGATAAAAGAAAGGGAGATTTCCTAATTGATCATTTATTCTGTATCACTTTTCCGCTCTGCTGGAAAAGTGAATATTGCCTGGGAGCTTGCAAAGAAATTTGACTGTGGGAATATGGATGCTACTTGAGTGAAGAGCTGTATTGCTCTGGAATTTGTGAATCAGTGCAAATAGCTGTTAAATATAAAACGTTCTGTATATGTACATGTACTAATGTACACAGGCTCTTTTAAGTCACAAATTCATTTCAAGCTGAACTTTAAAAAGGATTTTGCAAAAGAAAAAAGAAAACTGAAAATGCAGCTATCAATAACAGCCAAAATATGTGCTCCAAATAATCACCTCAGCAGAAAACTTGATTTATTCTGTTTGAATGTTGTTTTACATCTGGATAGAGATCGTTCTCAAAGGGCGATCTTTTAAAACTCGTCTAGTCTGCCCAGTAGCTTTGTGGCAGGTACTTTGGCTGGGATGAAACAACTCACTTCTATAAATCAACTGTAATTTGGGAGGGAGTAGTATCTTGTAGTGCATTTGGCATTAGTTCATACTCTCACCAAAATTCTAAATCCTTTGAAGTTTTACTGGTCATTCTGCACAGCTAAGGTCAGTTCTGCTGAATAATAGTTAAGGATTTCAGCAATGTTATTTTCTCCCTGCTGTCTATAAAAGAAACAGTCCCCACACTAGGGCCAATGCTCACTCTTTGCATTGGTAGTTCTGCCTTTAAAGAAAATATCAGCGTTTCATTTAAAGGTCCATGTGATAATTTCTTCATGAAGCGTGTCTAATCTAGATATTCTTTCTCTTCAGGGAACCTGAGAACAATAATTTCTGGTGAACGTTGCTTTTCCACTGTTTCTGAATGGCAGTGAACCATTTGGGATTTTGCTACTAGTTTTCTTCTGTGTTTTTCTAGCCTTTCATGGCCCTGCTTAGAAATTTATTTATTTTTTTAATTTTCCGTTTGACTGCTCTGATTTGCTCCAGTGTTCCTGTGCGTTAGAGGCTGGTCTGGGATTATCACAATAACTTGCCCGTCCCTGTGTGGTACCACTTTGACAACACTTCCCCAGCAGCAGCCTTGCTTGCTTATCTGGGGCAGCTTTCCAAAGCACCTTAAATCCTCCACTTCACGTCTATTGACTATCGCTCTTGAATTCCTGGTTTCTTTTCTTCTTTGAGGCTTTTATGTGTAGAGGCTACAGCAAAATCCTTTGAAATAAGGACTCTGTTCTATAGAGGTGAATCGGGGCAGGGGGAAGAAGGTGGGGACATATCCATTAATTTAATTGAAGACAGATTAACAGCAATGACTTTAGCCTTTTCAGTTCTTGTTTGTTTGTCTAAGCTTCCTTATTTCAAATGGGCCAAAGCGCTCTCTCCAACAGGAAAACGTTAGAGACATAATTAATTCAAGGCATTTGGCATTTCCTGTCAAAATGGCAGACATTCATCAAGCTGTGAAGATTGCTGAGTTTCATGTCCACTCAGAACTGATGCTCAGACAGTTTTCCTGGCATACTGTGTCCAATTCTGGGCTCCCCAGTTCAAGAAAGACAAGGAACTACTGGAGAGAGTCCAGTGGAGGGCAACGAAGATGATGAGGGGACTGGAGCATCTCCCTTAGGGGGAAAGGCTGAGGGAACTGGGTCTTTTCAGCCTGGAGAAGAGAAGACACAGAGGAGATCTCATCAATGCTTATAAATACCTTAAGGGCAGGTGTCAAGAGGATGAGGCCAGACTGGTGCCCAGTGACAGCTTAAGGGGCAGTGGGCACAAACTGAGACTCAGGAAGAACTTCTGTACTTTGAGGGTGGCCGAGCACTGACACAGGCTGTCCAGAGGTGTTGTGGAGTCTCCTTCTCTGGCGATATTCAAAACCCACCTGGACGCGATCCTGTGCAACTTGCTGTAGGTGACACTCCTTTGGCAAGGGGGTTGGATGAGATGATCTCCAGAGGTCCCTTCCAGCCCCGACCATTCCATGATTCTGTGATACCTCTCTGCACAACTTGCATCTCTCTTTGTTTTGAGTTCTTCCTCCGCAGCCAAACCCAGTTCCTCCTGCTGACCCTCAGTCTCTTCAAGAGGGTCTCTTCAATGTCAAACCCATTGCTACCACCTCTCCCTACCCTCTCCTAGGGCTTTGGTGGCTCCATGAGAAATGGTTGAAACTTGCCTGGCTCCCCGTGCCCTGAGGAGGAGCAGTGGGTTACCAGCACGTGCTATGGGGGTGCTGGGCCACCTCACTTTATCGTGGTCGCAATATCTGAGTGGGGCGGGGGACCTGGGGTCATACCATGACCTCGTTGCTGTTCACTAGTGGGCTGGCTGGGAAACTGCAAAACGGGTGTAGGGGCAAGGGGTCAAATAATGAAAAACAGGGAGAAAAGAGTTTTGGAGGGTTTAAAGGAACAAAGCCTATGGCTACATGGCTGGGTGCAAGCCAGCTCTAGACTTTCAGGCACGTCAACAGAAGACTGTTAAACAACACTTAAACAGCAAAATAAAGAAACTCTTTTTGGCAGCAGGGCTCTTCTGTGGGGTGTGATGCCCCCCAAGAAAACTTTCTGGCAACCATCTGCCTGGGGCTGCAGAGTTGCACCCGGTGTCAGGGAAGGGCTTGACTACAAATAAAAACAATATATTTGAATACTTATGTGATTTGGTAGCATTTGGATTCCTCCTTCAGCTTTTTGTCTGTTCTGGCTCTTTGCATATGATCACAGCTCTCACACTGCTGTCTGGAAAACACAGGCTTCTATTTTTTTTCCCCCCTCTGTTACAGCAGAAATGGAGTGGATCACTCAAAGAACACGTCTGCTCACAAACACTTGTGTTTCAGAGATTAGATGTCAATGAAAGAGTCAATGGTTTTCTCATTTGTCAAAAGTCCAGCAGGTTAGACTTCAACATAGCAGAAAATGATCAAAATAGATGTGACAGGAGCACCAGAAGTCCATAGTATGGCCTTGTCTTGCAACTAGACTGAAATTAGGTGAACAAATCTGGTTGATAATGGCTTTAGAAAAGTAAACGCAGCATCTAAATTTGACAGCTATGTGGCTGAACTGATAGATATGGTGATTATTGTTGGCACGCAGCAGAAAAATAGAATTACATTGTGTTTAGTCAAAGGGACCTAGTCTGGATAAGCCTTGGATCCCTCCTCTACATGAAAAACAGCCTTTAGAACAAAGGAAGTTCTGCATAATGTTATTTAGTCTGCACAAACCACTAACTGTATGTCAGAGCCCTGATGAAGTCACTGCTTAGAAACCATTAAGAGATAGTGTACAATCGACACAATATACTCTGCTTTAGTTCGGAGACATGCTTCTGACAAGTAATCCAGCGATCAGGCCCAGTGTGCACACACAAAAATTACCCAAAAGCTAAGGTACAACAGATAAAAAAAAAAACCAAAACTTTCTGCCACTCTAAAAAAGAGTTTACTTTTAAAATGTGCTGTAAGACCATTCTTTGTGTTGTCTCTCATCTCTAATGTGAGTCAGAATAGTGGATTTGTCTGCAAGGGAAAATCTCCAAGGACCAGCTTGATATTAGAGAAAATATGTCTTCTGGCCTCCTATCAAACTTTAATATGCATCTGATACTGACACTAGCAGTCAAGGGAAGAAGTGTATCGTTTGCTTTGGTTAAAAAATCGTATTTCCTGCAGGAAAAGAGCCCTCGCAGAATGAAAACCACTGCCAATACAAATGGACACCTGAACCGAAACATATTTGCTGGGGGAAACGTTTTAATTTAGTCACGCAGTTCAGCCTCACTCAAATTCATTAAATCATAACAGTAAGGCAAATCCTGTGGCACCAGGGGCTGTGGCTGTAGGAGCGCACAGGAAGGGTGAGGAGTGGAAAGGCATGAGTGCCATCCATTGGCTATCACAGAATAAATCAGAGCTGAAACCTTTCTTTTGTGTGGTTTGGAACAGACGTGGGCCTCGAAGACAGAAGATTTGGACCAAAAGACAAGTCATTCCTTTATCTTGTTGTAATTAACTGCAGGTGGTTTCTGCTAACATAATGCAGATTTGAGTCTCATTTATCTTTTTTTTGGAGATGGCATAGCTCTCACATTTTTGGGAAAAGTCAGAAAAAAAAAATCGGGGTTTTATTATGGCAGATCACATCTTTCTGTTTGAATTCTTGGCTGATTTTTCCTTCTTTTGATAACGATAACGCTGCCTGCCACACTCTGACTGATGAGCTGAACATGATATGGGACAAACCAAAACTGGCGAAGGCCTGGGCCAACATCATTAAAAATGAGTCTTGTCTATCAGAACAGCTATGAAAATAGATGTTTCTACCGGTGCATACTTGTCTCTCTCCCTGCCAGTAAATCAGTACCATCAAATCCTCTGACGCAGTCTTACTCTGCATTTTGTAAGAGAAAGATTTTTGAGTGATTTCTTCCTTCTTCCTTCTTGGCTGTGTCAGCTATGAAACCCTGTAACCCCGACACATCTCTTTTTCCTCTCTCTTTTACATCAGCGTAAATCAGGAATAACCCACTGGAGGAGCCAAGACAGTATAAAACTGCTGGAACAAAGCTGGTGCTGTTGTTTCTATTTCATGACGGCCTGAGAGCAGACACCTAACACCATGTTGCTCAAATGCTGCTTATAATCATATTCCTCTCTGGAAACTGGATCCTTCTTAAGGGAGCCCTGAGCTCTGGATATTTGGCCTCTTTCTGGTCCCCTCAGTCTCCAAAAAGAGAAAGGGGCTCAAAGACCAATGGAGAAATGGAGAGGTACAATTAATTGAAACAGGATAAGATCTGCATGGACTTTGTATGACTTGGGATGTGAGAGTTGCATGACATGGCTCTGCAGTGATGGCTGAGAGGAGCTGGGGGTAAGCTCTGAGGAGGAGCTTGTCCTTCTCCTGGAGGGAGTAAAATGTAATGTTATTCTCTCCTTGTACTGCAGCTGAAGATGGTTTGAGTGGTCTGGGGCAATAACGCTCCTTAGCACAAAGGAAACAGCAGCAAGAGATGCTGGGAGCTCTCTGGATCCTTTTTGTGTTGCAAACAGCCACCACTTGCATGTGTCCATTGCAAGAGCAGAAAAGGTGAAATATAAGAGACATGGTTTAGTGGGCATGATGGCATTGGGTAGATGGTTGGACTTGATGATCTTTGAGGCCTCTTCCAACCATAACAATTCTATGATTCTGTGATTCTATAAAACTGCTCCCCCACTCTGGTTTTTAAGGAAGTATCAGGCTCTGGCAAGTTTGGACACCTGCAGCAATTGACTTCTTTCCAGCTCAAACCCAAAGGCATTCAGCTTCCCAGCAAGTCATTTTCTCCTAGGGAAGAGGCGTAAGAGAAGGGGGAAAATGGAGGGAAAGTGAGAGAAGATAATACAAGGACAAAATGTTTCAAAAGCAAAATGCTGTGTAGGCTGTGATTGGGAAGGAAGGAGGAACGAAATGGAACATGCAAGACAAAGCGTATGTTTGAGGTAGTTACAGCTGTCATGTTCAGTTTCAGTATTGGTCATTATCTTTGGGAAAAAATGGTGAGTGGGAAGATGTGCTAATGTGTTCAGGCTGTTAAGATGGGATGGAAAGTCTCAGAGATGCAGCGTAGGTATATGGTTGAGGCAGATCATATTGCCGTTTCCTTCACCTCCCCACAACCCAGCAATAAGACTGAGAGAACTGAACACACCAGAATAAATTCCTGTCTTGGCTACTTGGGAGAAACTCCAGGACAACCCTTGTAATATAATCGGGGTCAGATTTTGCCGGGGCATTAGGAGACAACTGCAATACTCCCAATGGATGGTTGGTCCATTCATTTGATAACACACTGAGGTGTTCCCCCTTGCTTAACATGGGTATAGACTCTGCTGTGATTTTGGTGTATAAGTAGGGTTTCCAACTATTTAGTTTCTCTTTTAAGTGCTTGTGTTATTTTTGAGAATTATGACCTGTTTTCATGCTTATATTACAATTTTTATAAATTTAAAATCAGCTTCCAAAGCATTTTAGTCCAAACTTTCCTGATGATTTTAATATGTTGGTTTTGTCCAGTTCAAGAATCTACATCCTTAAATCATTTAACTTCTCAAAAAAAAATGCATTTGAAGACATTAACTTAAAACTTTGAGTTTGTTTCAAGCCAATTTCATTTGAAACAGCTGAACTTTCAGCAGTGGCTGTGAGGTGGTGTTATTTAGTTTTTCTTTGGTTGGCTAAAGCCAAGAAACTGTGCTTGTTTGGCACATCAGCGTGGAAATCAATAAGGGGCATAAGCAAGCAGATGATCTAGTCCCTGAGGAATATTGTGTTATATGGCATGGATAGGAATAATATATATGCATGTATACACACAAAAAGCATTATAATTGGTTAATATAGTGCATACAGATGCATTTGTAGCTGACAGTTTGTGACAACAAATTAGACGCATGAAGTCACTAGAATGTGTTAGAAAGTAAAACCTCAAAAAAAGAGAAGAAAAAGTGGATAAATATTCCAGAACATGGATTTAACTCACAGTATTTGCGGAAAATCTTTAACCTTTTTGAAGACTATACTTACACATTTACAACAGACGATTTCTTATGAAGTAGAAGTTATTCAGTCTTCCCAACTGCCCTAATTCACACAAATATGATTTGAGCTTGAAATTTGTAGTATATTAATGGATTTAAGTGGTTCCAGCAATTCCATTAAAAGAGAATGGAATAAATAAGTGAAGAGTTTGCCAAAGGTGGAGACGCCACAGTTGTGAAACCAGCCAGTGGTTTATGTCAAACAGAGTCATTTAAAAAATATAGTGGTGAATTAAAGTAAAAGTTAAAGATTAGGTATTCTACAAAGTGTTGCTCTAAATGAAGACAGGGGTATGAGCAGTAACATCTGGATGAAATAAAGCCCCATCTGAGAACAAAAGTAAAATAACACTGCTTATTTGAACAATTTCTGTGTTAGAAAGTAGAACCCAATACTAAGAACAAGAATCTCTGGAAATTTTTGGAAGAGGGACAAAAAGTTGACAATTGATACAAAATATTCAAAAGCTTTGCTGTCCATCTTAAATTAGATACTTTTTAGCATTTGCTTATGACATGCCCATTGCCTGACCACTTTACCTGCTTTAGGCCTCCTGGAGGTGTAAAGTCGACAGAAGGGGACGTAAAGCCAGCTGAAAAGGGTGGCACAGCACGTAATTGCAAAGGCATTGCGAGATTATCCCTTCTTTGTCACTCCCTGGCCTTCACCTGAGGCCACACGGGGACTGAGTATATGTGTTTGCTTTTGCTTGTGAGAAAACATACTTTGACAGACAAGTCTAGGTTTTCCTTTTGTTCAGAGTTTTACTACTGGAGTGGTTTGGGTTACTATGGAGGTCCCACATACAAAGAGATTTTTACTTTCTTAAGAACCGTTGTCTTGCATATAATAATTTTCTTCTTTTGGCCAGCTTCTTCCTCGTTAACCTACCAGGGAATTATACACACCAGGGTTTATTTAGATGATCTTTCAAGTGTCCTTCCTGTTTATAGAGTGATTAGCCACATGCATCAAACAAAATATGAGGCCAGAGAATGGAGGATACCATGCTAACAGGAAGCACCTTCATGTAAATAATGGTGATACTCCACACCATCCAGTAACTACATCTTCCCGCAGGATGCAACCAGCTTTGAAATACTTGTTTGGAAACAGAAGTATTTCTTCTATTAACAGGATTAAGCAAAATGAGAGATGGCTATGTTTGTGTTTAGACAAAAAAAACCAAACCACCAACACAAAAAAACCCCAAAAGGTGAGCTCTGAATCAGAGTATAGAAGTTTTGCTTTGGATTTCTGACACTATCCTATCTTTGGGAAAGTTGAGCATTCCTTTGCCTGATGGACTGAGATAGTTTCACCTTGATATTATTTATCTTGACCATATGAATGAACCTTCAGATGTGCACTGGGGAGAATAATGCAGGTAGCAGAACAGGCTCCTGGGAATGCACTATTATACTTGCTCAGAGAGCTGTTGTTCCTAGGGTACCTATTAGTGGTGAGATTATATCTGTTGTGATTACTATATTTATGCCATTATTTAAGGACACATATGGACACCAGAACAGAGACATCACCAGCAAAAAGTCTTGCCAGATTGCTTTCTGAAAATGAAAGTGTCTGCATGTTCAAAAATGCTTGTCAAATAAAAAAGTGAAGACAAATTTGTTAGTTTTTATTGGGAAGCTTTTTTCATTTTGGCACTAAATGTTGATTTAAAATGAAGCTGAGTGTTTATGGAAAATCTTTTTGATTCTATGATGCTGACCAGTGCTCAAGGGTGAAAGGTTTGTTTCTGCATCCAAAACGGACCTTGGTGGTCCCTTGGTATGTGACAGTTGCCTGTGACCTCCTGTGGGCCCAGGCCTGCATATGGTGCACTGACCTCACCCGCTCACAAAAGGACAACAGGGATGGTGTAGAAGCTCCTTGTGAACAAAATTAAACTCTGCAGGTCAAATGGGAATCAATTACAAGCTGTGCAAAAGACTGTGGAAGTCAACACCAGCTCTTGCTCGTGAAGTGGGTTGGAGACAATCACAGGTTAGGTCGGTTCAGGTCACCCTGTGGCTTTGGTGTCCATTTTTCACTCAATATAGGGTAGGGAACTCTAAGCATCTGAGGCAGTGGATGAAGTTAACGGATGGCTTGGACAGGCTGATAGATGTGCTGAACACATTGCACCAGTACAAAGAAATAATCTTATTTAAGCAAAAAAATATCTCTTTTTGTAGTAAGCACAAGCATAGTCACATCCATCTAAACAAAAACTGTTAATTTTTACATTTAAGTCTATGTCTCTGATTTATGTATGAAATCTATTTGGTATCACCTGTCTAACGCAATTAAACAGTTTTCAGCACTGAGCCTCTCTTAACATTTAAATGATCACAGAAACATTTTTCCTCCACAATAATAACAATAGGCAAGATTTTCAAGAAAAGCACCTAAATTAATTAGAAGCCCAAAACCCACTCACTTATGTTTCTATACAGCACAGAGCTTTGATATGGCCTGTGGACTATCTTAAGATGTTGCTTTATGCCACTGATCTTTGAAAACAGCTATGAACTGAGATGGCATTGGTGTTTCAATTTAAAATGTAAACCATGACTCCTTGTAACACTTATGCTACATGTCTATAACATGTACAAGAGTATTCTGAATGAAAAAATGAATTTTTAGTGTATCTAGTGGTTATTGCAGACTTCTGGAACTATGACAAGACCGAACCCATCATAAATTAACTTTGCATCTTGGCATGATGGAGTTACTTTCAACCTAAGTTGGTAACCAAAAATGCAGGGTATTGCAGGCTGGGTCAGTTGCACAAAGGTAATCATGGACATGGATGTCTTCACCACAGTCCTTTTTATTTCCAAAGTATGTACAAAAGTCCCGCAGGCATGCATGGGATAAAACAGCCCAAATTTTGTTGGCTAAGCACCTGACCCAAAAACTAAGGACTGTCCTACCAATACTTTTTTGGCTCTGAGCAACTTCAGTCTCTTTCTCTGTGCTTTTCTTTACGTTTCCTGTTACTTTTTGTTCTTGTTTCCTTAAAAACCTACCCTCACACAAAAGAAGGCTCAGCACAGCCTCGTCATGCTCCTCACCCATTCCTGAGCAGATGTAAGACGTGTAACCCACCTCTGGCTGGGGTGCTGATGAATTCCTGCATCTTGAGAGCTCTGGGCTTTGCCGTCTGTAACCCATAGGGAGACTGCCTATCAAACTGGTTGAAAGTAGCAAGCGTACCCAGATTATAATTCCTTATATATAATATATAGAGAAAATATTATATGTATAATATATAATACATATATTATACATATATATAATTCCTTGTCGCAGAGTTAATGATATGTGTGAGCTTTTGGACTGCCTTGTTTACATTGACATTTTGGGACAAGAACTTTATTTATTGTGCCTGATACAGAGTTGAGTACTTAAGGCATTTAACCAACAACAACTTTGCAATGGAGAGCTTGCTGGATTTGTCTGTGATTTGGATGTTCTTGGGCAGCTGAACATTTTGTAACAATATTGCAGCAGGTTTATCTCTTTCATGGATCACGGGATTAACAGAGGAACAAAACATAATTTCAGTCTATGCAAGCTGAAAAGTAACAACACTATTGAATCTACATATTCATGAGTATTTCTATGCTGCATTTGTTTGAAGAAAGACTTCTCTTTCTCGTAATTACTTTATATGTAGAAGACTATAGTATGTCATGTAAGTCTTCCCTTAGCCGGGAGTCCTGGAGGGAAAAGTTAATTTGTATAAAATCAAATTGATAACAGACAATATGCTTTTAAGATAGGAGTGTGTCCCAAGGAGGTCCTAGGTCAGAGCATTAAATAGTCTACATTGATCCCAGGGGCTTGGCTTCAATGCATCCTGGGGTCTGAAGTCTCCATCAATAGGTGACTGCAGCTGCCTGCAAGGAGTCTCAACTGAGGAGTTTTATGGCCTGCATCTGGCTCACAGCTCATACCTTAAACATCCTCCAGGGAGCTGATAGTCTCATTTCTGTTCTAAACACACAAGAACAGAAATTAAAATGAAAATCTAAAATGCAAACCTTTTTCCCAAACCATGTGAAGGTCAAGTAAATAACCTCTTCTGCAAAAATGTCAGGAAAGCACATACAGAAAAGCAGCTATCACAAGTAAAAATAAGCAGTTATTATAACACCACTAACAATCTCCTTTTTAAACTGGCTAACAAGTGTGGAAAAGTTGAAAACATTCTTTAAAATGACTTCCAACAGCAAAGGATAGGATATTGCACTGGGCAGGATATTCTAGCAGGTGGGTCCCACTACCTTCTACTCACACGTGTTTTCCACAGTAAGCCAAAGCAAAGAACTACTTCCCATGTTTCTGTTCTTAAAAATGAACTTTCAAAAGAAAAATTCCACCACAGCTCTTCCATCACAAGTGATCTAATGGCAGTGATGGGAACACACACAGAGTCCAGAGCAGGACTGCTGACGGTGTCCTTGGCAGCAGGGACACGAAATATGAAGGGCTGGAACTTGGGGGCTTTGGCTACCAGTTGTTGTTTGTCAGGAGGCTATTGTGTGAGGACAGCAGTGTTCCCACCCCCCCCTAAGGCTTCTGAGCAATGCAAGGGGAGATGATTTTCTTTGTCCCAGGATGAGCCCTGGCACCTACCTCCTCGCACAGGAGATGCCACGGGAGGAAGGACAAGCAAAACAATGTGTGGACAGAGATGTTTCTGCCAGAAACTACTCCATCCTCTCCCAAAACCAGCTGCCACGCCATGCACCCTACCTTGTCCTCAGCAGCTGTCAGTTGACTACGTCTCTGGCACAAGTGACAGAACCAGGACGGCTTTGTTGGCACAGGCAAAAGCCTGCTCTCCCTGGAGCCAGAACCAGTTCTGGGGCTGCCAGGGACCAACTGAGCATAAATGTGTTTGAGTAGAGAACAGCAGCTTCCCCCCCGCTACCCACAGGTCAGGAGAAGTTTGATCCGACTGCTCTATCGATGCAGAAGAACAATGATAATTTCATTACACACAAAATGAACTGCAGCTCGCTGACTCAAAAACCCCATGTCTTAGTTGCAGCATTTAGTGCTGACTGCGTTTCTGTGTTTTTATGATGCATACGTAGACTGCAGATCAAAGGCTATTTCTAGGTCATTTTACCTATAAGATTATTGAGGTTTCCTGCTAAATCACTGAGAACAGTGAAAATTTGCAGTGTTTTTATTAAACTTGCACAGTCAGCACACAGCAAAATTAGAAGGTATGTCAACTTGGGTTTGAGTACCTCAAAGAAACCAAAACACTTAAAAACCAAACAGTTAAACAAAAGTCAACTCTTGAAAAGTCCCAGAGACCTTCCAATCTGTCTGCTGACACCTTCTCCCTGTCTCTGACCCTCCTAAATCAAAGCATTTATCTAAAGTACAAAAGTTGACAGTTTGCATTTAATAAAAGTTGCTTGCCTTGTCAGTCTGCAGAGCTCCTGCTCCCGCTGGCCGTTTCCCTGATGATGTGTTCCAGCAATGCAATGGCCAGCAGCACTTACAGAAATAGATGCAAAGAGTGGCTTGATTAATTTTAAATATGTTCATTCTTGGATACAAAATGTAGGTTGTATGAGAAAAAAAGGGGACAGTTGTAAGGAGGTGCTGTGTGTTTCAACTAGCAGAAGTTCTGTTTTAGGGGAACAATTACTGTTCCTGATAACACACAGTGGTACAACAACAAAAAAAAGACCACATTTTGCTTATATACATTTTCAAGGGGTTTGTATTTAACAATAATTCTGATAGAGTTTCAAATCCCAGCGCACAATTCTGCTCATCAATAAAGTTAAAGGTCTATTACACTTGCAAGCATCAGAAAAAAACCTGTATGAAAATATGTGCTGCTTTTGCATCTCTGAAGTTTTACAGACTTAGGCTTCAGTCCTGCGTACTTCCACGTGGGGCTTTTCTTTACCCATGTGCTCTAAGTGAAGCATTTGCCTACCTTTTGTAGAATGTAGATTAGCATCAGATTATAATTTTGAGAAATATATTTGCTCACATGTAATGTATCACATCCTCTTCACAAGGTAATGTTAGTGCTGAGTACCCCAGCAGCCGTCACAAAACAGCCTCCTGTTATGTTTTAAGGGTATTGAAATTAATTGGTTGTACTTGTTTTCCTCTTGTTTAGAAGAAAGATCTTCTCTGATATACTGTAGAATACACATCAGATGGAGGCAGTCGTAGTTAATGCTAAACAGTATTCATTTGTTTACAAGCATTCGGTCTTTCCTGGACTGGAACTGTGGAGCTTTCCTGGTGACCACGGATGGCTGCATCATCTCAAACAGCCTCTGAAGTTTTAGGCTACTTCAGGGCTGTAGACCCTACTCAATAGCTTGGAGAGGAAAGCCAAGTGTGTTGGGACAAGTTTAGGCACCAAGCAAGATCAGCCGGGGTGTAGAGAGCATCAGACTGCTGGTAGCAGCCGAAGATCACCAGGTCCTGCTGCCTATTTTTCCTGTGCTGAGCTGTTGCATCTTCTCCAGGGGAGGGGAGGGAAGGGGTAAAGGGGAAGCGGATGAGCATGTCTGGGCCCAGCAATAAGGAAGGATGAGCAGCATAGTTGAGGAGCAGCAAAACCAGCTGCAGTCGCTCAGCCTCCCCTTACCTGCAGACCCACACCGATGCCTTTCTGGAAGGCAGTGACAGGGTGTAGGGGAGCGGGTATGTGAAGATGCGTGGAGGCATGGCCCATGAAACATTAGCAAGGCAGTGCGGATGCAAAAGCAGCACAGCAAGGCTTCACAGACAGATGCGATGAGACCAGATGGTGGTTGAGAACATTTGTGTATCGTTTGTGTCTCTAATTCCTGGATTCATTTTTACCAACAGTGTTCATTGGCGACTCTGGAAACGCCCACATAAACCTCAGTCTGGGTCAGAACCAGCACTAAGGTGTGCCCACCTCTGTTTCTCAAGACCCCATGGGTATCTTCTTCTGTCCAGCTCACAGGTACTTTTTGAAATTTTATTTCTGTCAAATGTCGATGGTAATAGAACTAGTACACTTTTATTGTCCTGGGCTGTCAGAATAGCTTTAAATCTGTGTGTTGGGAACCTCAATCAGGTATTTTTATTTAGAATAAATTAAGTTCTAAAGTCTCCTTGATTACAAGCAATATAATTTAAATACGTATTTTCTTTATTTTATGGACTACTCTATTCAGAACAAATATTCCTTAAGAAACTACAAAAAGGCAAAGTCCAATGTTTTGTACCTTTATGTTATAGTTGTCACTTTAAAAGGATCAAAGTCATAAATATGAGTTTTAATAAAAAATTGTTTCTGAGGTGGGGTTCAGGCCTGTAAATTGAGTTCAAGTTCAGGAGATTATACTAGAGGTGCATGGAAAAGCCTTGAAGTAGGTATTTTAAAGAAACTTACAATTTTAAATTGAAATAAATATTGTATTGAAAAACTAAGTATGCAGACCATGGCATGAGGCTTAGAAAAATGCAGCTAAGCTTCTATTGACAGAAGTGGAAGGCGGCTTACCTTGTGTTGCTCTCCCCAAGGATGCTTGTGGGAGGCCCTGCTCATGAATCTCACTGTTGGACAGTGCTGAATCCTGACCTATGTATGGTTATAGTGAGAGTGATTCTTTGGACAGCTTGGAAACTCACGACCCTTTGTTTGCAAAAAGCATTTTTAAATAGCAGCATTTTGGACTCCACGAGTGATCTGTGCTTCAGCGTAGAAAAGCATTTCTTTAGTCCATTTTTCTCTTAAGAAACTCCATTCCAAGTCAGCAATCTCATCTTCTGGTCGTGGTTAAGGCATCAGACAAGGGAGTCAGGCTTTTACAGTAAAGCTTATGCAAACACGCACTCCCCCACCCACCCTGGTTTGTTGTGTTACAAGGCAAGTGGGGATCACCCAGAGCTTTAGCAGGGGAAGTTCAGAGTCTTAGTCCTGGCACTGACGGTATTTTAAATAGATGGAGCACAGCAGAGTTGTGATTTAGTTGCCTGAGTTTATTAGCTGTATTTGTGGAGCCGATGAGAGCTTGGGCTTTTGTGGTAGCTGATCTGCAACGCAGAGGGGACCAGCATGGCAGTTTCCTTGGTCAGGAATCTGCCCTCGAACAGTAGCCCGGGTTGTGCAGATCCAGGTCAGCGCCCACCTGGGTTAGCAAGTATAAGGCTTTAAAGTAATTGGAGAAGTCAAGTTGTGAGATACTGCATTTCATTTGGGAGTCCTAAAACCAGCACGGCTGGTGAAGCTGGGGGACGCTATGGGGATGGCATGAACCCCCTCCTGGCCATGCCACAGGGCCCCTTCCCAGAGGAGGGCCGCCATGTGCCCGAGCAGTCTGCAGCCGCTCGCCGCCCTCTCTCCTCTGCAGAGGTTTTCTGAGCCTGGCTTCAAAACCGTGCTCTCTGGGCTGAATATGTAAACCACAGCCTTAAACCCTAGGCTCAACCTCCAGAGGGAAAGTGTGGGGGTTTCCTCTGGTAACAGAAAGCTGTGTTAGCAGTCTCCGTGCCAGGCTGTGGTGTGGAGGGAGTGTGTGAAAATGGCCAGTGCCAGCTGGCTTACATGCCCTTGGGACCACTTTTTTTTTTTTTTTTTTGACAATTTACCATATGAAAAATTGTATTAGCATAGTTTAGAGTAGCCCAGAGCTCCCTGATTTAGGGCTACTTTGAATAACTTCTGGGAATCACAGGCTGCCCTCAGGAGTCTTTAATGCAGGAAAAAGGAATTCATCAAACAGCTCCCTTGTATCATCGTTTCTCTGCTGTTTTTTCACTGGGAGATGCAGATGGCCATGCTTAATGAGGCACTTCCCACTGCAAAAACTACTCTGCCAGAAGACCAGATTTCTGCTTCAATTCACCCGTGATGGCTGGACAGTCCAGCCACAGGGTGCAGGTTGGACTGACTTTGGTTTTAGCTGTATTTCCAAATCACTGTAATATGTTATTTTAATATATATGTATGTATGTGTAAATATATGATATGTATAATGTATCTATTATATACAACATCTATAACATATACCTTATATGCATATAATGCGTGGGGTTTTTATACGTATATATATAAAATATGCTATTTCCACTGACAGTCTTACTGAAGATTCAGTTTTAGGCTTCCACAGTGTGTCATGACACAGAATACTGCTGACAAGGCAGTGGCCTGGCATTGATTTTAAAATCAGATTTTTCTTTAATAATAGATATATTTTTGCTATTGATGGCATTAGGCTCTGCAGTGTCTACCAGAACCACATTGTTCTGGTTGCTTGCTGGATCGCTGACACTATTGTTTCTCTTACACCTCTGTGTTAAGTTTTTATCCAGTACTCAACTCCAAAGCAAAAGTTTTAACAGGGTACTGAGCCTTCTATTCTTTCTGCTTCTCTCTGTAACTTCAACTGCAATGCACTTTATTTAATTCTCTATAACTGCTTCACCATTAATTGACCATTTATAATCCACTGGAACCATAACAATGACCTATGTGTTAAAATGAGAGTAATGGAGTATCCCCCGGACACAGAGTCAGCCCACCTTGAAAGCCCTGACATTACCACCACCCCACCGGATTAGAGGAGATGTGGTTTATATTAGTGACCTGAAGAAGGTTCATGCCCTCTGGGAGAAGGCTGTTCCCTGGAATGGCAGTGTGATTAATGGTTTATTTACAGCACTGACATCAAGGCTGTCAGGACTCTTCATCAGTCTTTGATGTAAAACACACTAAGAGGCCCTAGGTCATTCTTATCTGCTCAGAGAAGAGAAATCAGAAATGAGGAGCGGTTCGGTGTGGCCACAATTCTGGTACCAATATTTTCCACAATGGCAACAACAGAAGAAAATTACAAGGTCAGTTCTACTTCACTGGCCTTACTGGTGAATCCGTGTGACTGCAGAGAGACTGTGGCTTTTCTTTTTTGGGTGGGGGGAGGGCAGCAATAGAGCACCAGTGACAGGTAACGTGGTGAGAACATACAGATGCCTACATCAAATCTGTTGGACATTATGAGGGGTGAGTGCTTCAGTTCTGCACAAATCACAAACCAGGATGGATTTTTCATGTCCCAGGTGAAGTTGAGCTTAAGCAGAGATTTTTAGTGATTACTGTGTAGTCCCCAGCACTATCATGTATAGAAGTTTCCAGTTTTTAATATTTACTAGTTGAATGCTATTTTAGAAAAGGCTTCTGCTCCTGAAAAGTTCCTCCGTTTTCTTGCTGAGTTGGCTAAGCACAGTCTGATTTTTCCTCAGCTGTGTGTGCTGGTAAATCCCACGCAGCCCGCTGCTCTCATGGGCCGGCTGATTAGCCGAGATAATGTTGAGGCAGCGTCAGCCTTTTCCCTCAGCCCACTGATGGGAATGGGCTTGCTGACACCCAGCACGTTTGCACGGGCAGCCACCTCCTCCCCTGTCTGATCTGACTCCTGTGGTGCAGACCTCTTGCAGGAAAGCTTTTAGGTCGGTGGTGTTATGTAGTGTTGTGCCTGTGGTGCTTCAGTTCTGCATCACCTTCACAGAGGACTTACTTAAAAATGACTAAGATGCCTGAGAAGTTCTCCTGGGCCCGGTTGAAATAATAACTGGATGAAAATCAGATGCTGAATCTGAGCCAGATACAATTGAAAATAATGCTGAGGGGGGAAGAAAACTATGTTGGAGAGCCTCAGCTTCCCTAGAATTTCCCTGTTAAGAGGTCTGGCAGTTGCACTGTCGGCGTGTTCCAACCCACTTGGCTTGGTGTGGGCTCCTTGCTATTTCGTGGTGCCTGAGAAGCACAACCCCATGAGACAGCTCTTCTGCCTACCATAGCCTGGCAGGCTGCGCTCTTTCTTGCTAGGCTGAGATCTACACGTAGCCATCTATGACTTGCAGGAATATGGGTAGGATATATGTCTGTGAATCAAACTGTTGATCTTAACAGGGCTCTGGTTTGCTCAAAACCCTGTTAACAGTCTTGCTTGGCAGACCTGGCTTCCCAGAGCACATTCTGCTGAGGCCCGCTCCCTCCTTGGCTTCTTGTAGAGTACTGTATGGAAATTAGTGTATGCAGTGAGGACCACCCAAAGCAAATGATTTCCATTAGAGCTCACGAGTCCTTAAACACAAGAGCGTAGCATGTACGTGCAATGGGACCCAGAGATTTCTCAACAGCAGGTGTTACTTACGGGAAGCAAAAAGCCCCAGGATGTAGTAGAACAAACCACCCAAATAAAGCAACCAAGAAAAAAGTACAGAAGCAAATTAAAGTTTGTGCACAACAAAACCAGAGCTAAACAAAGCTGCACTTCCCTGTCCTAACTTTAATCCTGTAAAAGGTCTTTAGACGTTGCATTAGATGGCTTCTGGCCTGCATGTGAAGATCCTAGCTACCATTAGGCAAACAATTGTAATTAGCAGCCTAGTTGATTTTACTTCCTGAAAGTGCACATTGCAAATGCTTCACATATTCATTATTTGACATTCCTTCTAAGTTTCTTAGGGGAATAATTCTCAGCTGTGGACCATTTGCAAATGTTTCATTCTTGACATTTGACCTTTTTGCTGTTGGCAACTTAAATAGATTTTTCTTTCTTGGTTGGATGCCCCTTAGTCAAAATATTGTATGGCGAAGATGATGTATGAGTGTAAAACTTTAGATGCCCAGCTTTGGTTAAGCAGGTAAAGTGAGCAATACTCAAACACTTCCACTAGAATACTGCTAAGGAGTACACACATCAGTGCCAAAAAATGTCCTTTTGCCGCAAACTTTTCACACAAACACACACAAAAAACAAACACGTGAAAATTTTGCAAGAAGATGCAACATTGCTTTCCAGCTTTACCCTAAAAGCTGTAGTATTTTCATGACAAGTAGTTCCATTTGATTAGTACAGTTCTGTGTACAGAACCTAGAACAGAAAGATTGGAAAAGACAGGAGAAAAAAAAATACATAGAAAACAAGAAAACAAGTCTTTGTTGATGATTTTCCTTGTTTCTCTTTCCCCCTGTTTCATGGAAGATTTGAGGTAACAGAAGTTTATGTGGCTGGTGAGTCACAACCCACAATCATTATGCTCAACACACAGTATACATATATTTTGGTATTTTCCAGCTCCCAGAGAAGGTTGCATCATTTTCTCATTTTCTAAAACTTTCCCAGACCACTCCCTTTGTAAAATCTGTTAAAGGGCTTTTAGCCATTTTGTGGTCAAGGCTCTGTCCCCCATGCAGTGTGCTAGTCCCAAAATATACTTTGGTAAACTTGGAACAAAGTTGGGCTACCCTCAGAAGCCCTCACTCCCTTTCTTCTCTCCCTCTCCCTTCTCCATATGGGAACTCAAAAGCCTAAATTATTAAACACTGCAGGGTTTGTTGTTGGTGATGAGCAGCTTCAGTGTAGAAATCAGGAAGGAGAACCTGGATTTTCTGGCACCCAACTTAAGAAACACCCAGACCTGCAGCCTGGTCCTCTCCCACCACTCTTGTCTTGCTGTTGCTACCTGAGGCTCATCCCTGGCGACGAGCATCTCTTGGTTCACTCCGTGCCAGCCAGAGAGATCCCTCCGCTCCTCTGCTGCCTGCCTACCTGCCTGCCAGAGGGGACATCTGCACCCTGGGCTGCCCAGGGGCTTTCTCCTATGGTGCTGCAGCCCAAGTGCGCTGGGCGAGGAGCTAGCAAGGGTTGGGGAGCACTCAGGCACCAGCAGCCCAGCTAGCAGGGTGCAGGGTCCTTTGGGACCTTTGGGTGCAGGGACAGGGCATCCAGAGCTGCTATGGGCTGCTGCTGATCAGTCAGATCTGGTTAAGGAGCTCTCTGTTTTTGTCAGACTCCTTCCTGCCTGCAGTGCCCGGGTGGAAAGCAGAGATGGTCCTCCTCTCACAGGGAGAGCACATGGCTTCTCCAGGGAGAAGCAGGTGATGTACTTGTATGTTTGAGGTGACCAGCAGCCCAAGGGTTAAAATGCAGCTTTGTCACAAGCTGTGTTTTAGGTACAACTCAATAAATCATTAGCAGCTGAATCATATCTGCTTCCCGGATCACCTCCTTGAGGGAAAGGCAGCACTGCCAGCTCCCTTCGTGACACACAGGAGGACCTACTGGTTTGCTGGTCCTGCTCAGCACCCTGGACCCAGCTCCCCACCCACCCTGCCTACAGAGGGAGGTGCAGAGGCTTTATCCAGCAGTCAGTGAAAAGTAGGAACAGGGGACTGTAGGCCTTTTTACCCATTGGCATAGGTTAATGGCGTGGGCCACAGCTTGTTTCTAAAGCACAATTTCTGCAGCAGAAGCCTACAGCTTGAGCAAGCCGCTTTGCCTGCACCGATTTCTATTCTATCTGCCGTATCCAGAATCTAACATTGCTTCTTGAGTCTGACATAACCTGCTTTGCATCGCAGAGTTCTTACTGTGGGATATATTGCAGGGTCTGACAGTCCTTATGTTGTATATAACAGTTCTTCAGGTGCCAAATTTTTCCAGTTTAACACACAGCAGATGTGCTTGCAGTCTTTTCGGAGCTGTTTTGTAAACCAACTACAGTCAAACTATTTTCAAAGCTGGCTAGCTAACTAATACGTCCTTGCTTAAGGCTGAATGTTTTCATAACTAGCCCCAGGAATTCCTCTTCTTGTTTTCAGTGCTCTGTCTATGAAGCATTTCATTAATAGCTATTGAAAATTTACTGCCAGTTTAATTTGTTAATATGATACGTTCTTTAAAAGTTTCTGCATCCAGCTGGAAAGTTAATGGTTAGTAGTCAAGCTTTGACAAATGCACTGATTCCTTTTTGCAAGAAGGTATTGCAACTTTTTAATCCTGTAGTTGTTTCAGTTATCAAATGCCTGTGGGTTTGGATGAGGTGTCTGAAACATAGCTAAACTAAAACCTGAATGGATGTATAACACTGACAAAATGAAAAGCAGAGCAGCCACAATACTCCAGGCACAATATCCCCTAAGAGTCATAACAGGATTCTCTCGAAGAGCACAAGTGTGGAATGGGTATAATGCTGCTCCATCACAGTTAAAGATAAAACTCTCATTGGTTTAACTGGGAACAGCATCAAAGCCAAGCAATAACATCTGATAACGATGCAAATGGGAACCTTCTTGCACTGGGAGAAACAAGAAATGATGGCATACTGCGTTGCTGTGCATGAAGTTTTGTTTGACAAGAACTGAGTGTGAGGCATCCAGTCTTGTTCCCTGCTCGCAGGAAGAAGCAGTGTTGACACTGGAGTTTTTACCATACTTTAGAGCTGTTTCTCCTCCTGTTGAAGTAGAAACACAACACTGTTAGCTAAATTAGTGTCTTTTTTTACACACCAGACTGCAGAAGTGGTTTTCTGCAAGGGTGGGCTGTACTGTAGTCAGGATACGGGAATGGGGTATGAGGTGATAATGTTTCTCCCCTTTCCCTTGCTGGGCCATTGTTGTCTGTTCTAGGACTGGATTGAGAGGTGTAAATTAGCTTTCAGCTCCATAATGTGGTGTTGGGTGTTGTCGCATTATGTGTCTGTGGGTGGGTTGTGTGCATTTTGCAATGCTCAGTCATAGCAAGTTGTGTGAAAGGAGGTTGTAGACAAGTGGGGGTCGGCCTCTCCTCCCAAGTAACTAATGATAGGACAAGACGAAATGGCCTCAAGTTGCGCTAGGGGAGTTTCGATTGGATATTAGGAAATATTTCTTCACAGAAAGGGTCATTAGGCATTGGAATGGGCTGCCCAGGGAGGTGGTGGAGTCACCATCCCTGGAGGTGTTTAAGGAAAGACTGGATGTGGTACTTAGTGCCATGGTCTAGTTGACATGGTGGTGTTAGGGGAAAGGTTGGACTCGATGATCCCAGAGGTCTCTTTCAATCAAATCAGTTCTGTGATTCCGTGTTACTCAGCCCAGAGAGACAGGATCATCAACTGTGCTGGGCACCAATTGAACAGGTAAGGCAACGGTTGCTTGTTCTGTCTTGGATAAGCCACTTATGATCAGATCAATAGAGGAACTCTCACAACTTGAGCAGCGTCTGGGACTTGCATGGGAAGCCCAAGTCCATGAAGACAATTCCCAAAGACCCTACTCAGCTACTCTTCCAACCTGGAAGCACCCTTAGGCCTCCCCCCTTCTTTGGGCTCTTCAGGCACTTAGGGCTCCTGTGCTTTCCCAGTAGTGCCCAGCTCACTGCTCCAGGGCTTTGACTGGACTTGGATCCAGGACTAGATGCTGCTCTGCCAAGTCCCCTTGGGTACCAAGCATGCTGAGGCTCACAGTGTGCATGTAATAGTCATAGGCATGACAGCCTCTCTTAAAGCAGCAGAAGCTGCTTCTCTCTTTTAAAGGATGGCAAGAGACGGAGAAGCAAATGTCCTGCCACTTTCCGTTCCTGCTCTCCCTTGAGCTCTCCTCCATTTGAAGGCACTCAAACCCACTGGTCTTGTTGGCCAAGCAGAGCCCTACCTCCAGCCTGTAAGCTACTGTACTGAGAAATGCTGCCCCGCTCGGGGCTCGCTCTGCAGCACATACCCACCTCATCTCGCCGATGGGCGAGCACCAAAGTGAGCGTAGCTCTGACGAGACAGTGTGTGCGGGAGGGAGCTTGTGGTGGTGTGGCAGGCATGTCCGGGCAGCACAGGACACAGCCTGAGGAGGAAACCTAACTGTCCTACACATGATACCTGCTCTGGAGGCACAGGACTAGAAGTCACAATCGTCCAACAGCTGCCTTCAGGATACCGAATTCAGTCTTGCCCTCTGTCTTCTTGTGCTTTTGCTCTTGTCTATTTGTGTCACAGGATTTAATTTGAAATCAATTTTACTAGTGTAAATGCTGATATTACTCAAGGGAACTGGGCTTTACTGGCAATGGGTGAAGTGTAAAGTACAGCTGAAGGAACAACGTCTCAGCATAGCACGTTAGCAAGGCCTGAGTCAGCACAGGCAAAACACTGTAATCAAGAGCATTGCCTGTTTACTTCAGTGTGATTAATATCAATCATCTGTTCTTCGTTAAATGGTTAGAACCTTGATAATAGGAAATTTCCTGGAGTTATATTCGGAAATCCCATCCACCTCTCAAGAATTTACCTGCTGGCTCTTCACCTTGTGTGGCAACAGCTATGGCTTTGGCACCGGGGTGGCCAGCGACGAGGCTGATCTGGCTGGAGGTGCTGGACACTCAGGAAGTCCCAGAGGCTAATCAGAGCAGAAAATTAATTGCTTTTTAATTTAGTTCAGATCTACAGACCATGTGTGAGATAAAATAATGCCTGAGATATTAATGGTGTTCCCAGTTATGCTAAACTTTAAAAGGACCTTCTTATCCTTATGCAGATTAGGCCTTGGTCTTTGACATGGAAACAATTACTACTTGAATGTGGTCTCTTTTTCACTGTCATCCTGAATTGGCCTTGCCTCTTGGCAAACTAATGCATGTCGAAAAGATTAATGGATTAAACATGGCCAAGGATAAGCCTATTACACTAAAGCCCTTTAAAATCAGTCCATAGCTTGTAAAGGAAGAGATCACCTGAAATACAAGCCTCGGGGGATATCTACAGGGTGCCGTGATCATCCCTATGCCATGGCTGCTGTCGTAGGCACAACCAAACCAGACATGCCGGCTCTGACTGTTGCACAGGCCACAACCAAAGCTGGACGCTGGGGCCTAGGGTGAGCTTCTTGCTACCTCACCACCACCCAAGCCATACCCTACCATAGCTAGTTTTAGCATTGGGAAGGAATTGGTCTCAGATGACTTTACTGGAGTGTGTTTCCCTTGACTTCCCAGAGATTTCTTTCGCAGTTCGTGGTCTGGGATCAGACCCTGAAGCGGTTGTCCCAGAGGATCTCGCCGGTGTCGTCTTCCACTCTGCCTGCCCCATGGATCCTGACACTTCCCTGCAGATCCACGATGTCTTTTTCAGCATTTTCTCAAGAGGTTTTGAAGAATGTTTCACAAACAATTGGCCTAGCATGCCAAAAAAAAATACCCATCTTGTTTATCTACGCTCCAAATTATTTACCACAAGTGGTCATTTAAAAATATAGTTTACACAGCATTCGAACAGTTTATTCCATAATGTAAGGGTTATCTTTAGAGATTTTTAAACATTCTGTAAACTTTTTTTTTTTTTAATAGATAATTATTTCATATGTGAAAATGTAAATGGAGAGAGGGACAAGAAAACATTAAAGCAAGGCCTTTGGTAAAGAGAAGGAAACCACTGTCTCGAGTCCAGGGCTGACACTACCTTTCTGCTCCAAAGCACACACTGTGCCTTAGAAGACCTGCACCTGGGGTTTGCATCCACTGGAAGGGTGGACAATAGAGATGTGATGCCTTTGAAGCCAACTTTGCACGTGTTCATGCTGAAGCCAATGGGATTGCCTACACAGTAGGCTACTGCTCTGCTGTTTGCAGCTATGGCTAGGTAGCTGAGGCTGCATGTCTCCAGTTTCCTGCTATCTATTGAACTTGCAGTGGCAGATAAGCGTTATGAAGAGCCTTATAACCTTCTCCACAGTTTGGCAAGTCAGCAGCAATTCACCTGATACATCAAGATTTTGGCAAGTCAAACTCCTAATTTGACCTCAAGCCTGCAAGACTTACCCACATCTAAGAATGCAAGTATTTAAGAGAGTTTCTCTCACATGTGGGGAATGTAATACTGGACTCAACCAGAGGCAGCGTGAGCAAACACTGCACAGCTCCCAGGGCATGGTCTTCAGCCTGCTCCCAAATTACCTCATCATCTTCCAGTTATCTGACTTCAGCTGACTGTGAATTATGGTCATTGATCTCCTGCAACGTGATGACTCTATACTCGCTATAGGTCTTTTGATACTGTGAAAACCAGATGAACAGATTACCTGCAAATAAAATACAGACCAAGGCAAACTCTTTTCAGGAAAACCACTTTGATGTTAAAGGCAAATTAAAAGACCCCAACAAGCAGGCCAAGCAAAATGAAGTGAGAATCATTGATTGTAGCACAAAATACAGAGCCTCTGGGGATGTACAGGGGGTCTTGCAGCCTTGAGTCAACCAACAGTTAACTAAAATGACAAATGATTTTGACCATCTCTGATGTTATGTTTTCAGATGTAGGGAGCTTGATTTTAGAGGTGCTTTCTCATCCTTTTCAGAAAAATTATGTCTGTTGAAGGCATGTCAGGTGGTAAAACCCTGAAAACATGGAAATGAAAACACTGAAAAAATGAAAATGTTTCCAATGTAGAATCTACATCTATTTAAATAAATAATATTACAATTTATATTAGAAAAATGAAAGAACCTTGCTCTTTCGGACAGTGTTTACATTGCACAGATTTGACTGATGAACTAAAATCTGATTGATGGTCCAAAAATGCTCACCATATGTCCCTTCTCTCTATTCCAGGAGACTGGATAAACATACAAAGCTTTCTTGAAATGAAAGAAGATTTTGTTAAGAGCCATGTACATAAAACACAGTACTTTGTGAATAAAAGAGATTTTATCTCCATAGATATTCTTGTCTTTAAAAGCACGATATCTTTTCATTTAGTTGGAGGCATATAGGACAATTTGTTTGTTCCACTTCAGGCACATTCGTCTTTAGGTTCTTAAGGAAAAACAGGGCTTTCTTCTTGCCTTCCTTTTTCCTTAATTTTTTCAGGATAAGCTTCATGATGTAAATCATATTGATGATTTGAAGACACAGTAAAAAACAACAATAAAAGTGTTTTGTCTTACTGCAATAGCAGTGTAAAAGTTTAGACACTGGCAGAAGCACACAGGGATTCTGAAGGGTGTAAGGTCATTTGTTAGGTTTTTTTAAATCCATTCTCTCTTCATTTCAAATGACCACTGGAATGTCGTGAGCATTTGGAAATCACTGCTTTTGCCTTGAAGGTATGTTGAATCTTTGCTGTGGAGAATGACCATAATGCTTTAAAATCTAACTGACCATCAACATTTCCAGATGTGCAAGGAGGACTCCATTTCTTTCTCAAAGCTCCTTTTCAACACACAGCCAGCCAGCAACGCAGTTCAGAACATATGGAAAAGGCACCAAGCGTCTGACCTTCTGCTGGAAGAGACCTTTACTTGAGATTTGTCCAGTGTGTATCTTACATAGAAACTAGTGCTAAGTATACAAAGCAAAACCACATTTTTGGCTTTAGTGAAACAAATTGCAGCCCCTGACACTCCAAAAGAATGCAGGCTACAGAAAAAGGAAGAAAAAAAATATTAATGTGTCCAAAGTAAAAGAAATCCAACATGCTTAAATCCAAACCCTCCCAAATGTTATGTTTGAATTAAAATATCAGGGAAATAATTTCCTTTGATAGACACAGTATTTCTGCTCAAAAGGTCCTGTGCAAGTCTCTTTCTGCATGTACATCTACAATAATATTAATTTTAATGTTTTTAGATTATTGTTGATTCTTTAGTAGAAAACTAAAGGGAATAATATTATTTATTTTTGAGAATAGAAAACCCTCATACAAATTAAATTATACACGTAAAGCGGTGCACATTATATGTATTTATTCTATTACACATGTAATGCAACCGCTAATACCGTATTTCCTCCTTGAAAACAAGAGTCTTTTGTTCTTCGTCTCTTTTCCTCTCTCTGTATAACAAAGCAATAAACTCTTAAATGAGGAAAATTCCCAAAGTAACAAGCAAACAAAAACCTAAAGCTTGATTTAGTGTTGTAATGCTATGGCAGTAAACGAGGACTCAGGAAATGTCCTATTCCAAATGTATAGCTAATAACAGAGACGTAAGGCACTGTTATAAAATATAAACTATTCACCAATTCTTTGCTGGGCTGTACTCCAGGGAAACTGTATTCTGCTTTGCAGAATTCTAGGGCTGACAGAAATGTAAATAGCGTAGATGTCTATATTGGAAGAAGATTTTGCTTTTCCACATTGGAATTATCTCAGAGAATTTATAAATCTAAGAGGGGATAATACTTTCTTTTGCCAAACCCCAGGTATGATAAATGTATCCTCTCAGAAGAGCATTTTAGCCATTTTTGTTTTGAAGCAGCAACAGCAGAATTGGTAATTGTATGAATTGCAACTTATGAACAACCCAGGATGCTTAGCTAGTGAAGTTTTACGGTTTTCTGCCAAGTACAATTTTCTGCCTGTATCAGTCCAAGTATTGTTTGATTCTCTAGTGTGTGACATGCCATTTCACTTCATTTTGTGGCATAATTTGGCTCCAGAGCTCAGGAAGTACAAGGTGGTTACACAGCTCTTCGCGGTTATCGTTCTTGCTGCCAGTAAAACGCTATGGATCCTGCCATAGGCTCAGCCTTTTAGAGATGTTTGGAACAAATGTGTTTCAAACTGTAAGAAGCTATTTTTACATTGGAAAAAAGGGTGTAAAAAGAACCTTTTATGTTAGTTTAACTGGATCGGATCATGGGACTAGCCATTTGGCAACAGGATGACTTTCTTCTTGTTGATAAACCCTCTGCTTGGCATTAGACCTCATTGAAATATATTCTGTCTTGCTACCATGGATGTTAGGCTTCTATGTTTTTGTCTCATTTTGACAAATTCATCCTCTGATGGATGAAAACGTGAAATCATTCAAACACAATGACTGAAAGACGGCTCATCCAAAATACTAACTACATTTCCATTTTAATGTTTGAGTAATTCTAATTTCCTGTACATCTTGTAAAACCCTCTTGGATATTTTCATTCTTTGACCGATGTATAGAGAGAAATCTCTTTGCAGAAGCTTTCCCTTTATCTTCAGGATGCCAGCTCAGGCAGGAGTTGATGTCCTCGTTTGTCTTGTCCGGGTTCAGTATGGGGTTTGTCCTCAAAGAAAGGTTCCTTGTACGAGGCACGGCAAGCAATTAATAATAGCTGTATCCTGAGGGCATTTGGTGAGAGGTGACACAGGCGAATGCAGCTGTAGCCACAGGGTATGTGACAGAAGCACTCATGCACGAAGAGTGGACAAGAAATTGAGAAAGGGGCCAGAAAAAATCCAGGGGGACTTCAGCTGCCAGGACCAGCAAAACAAGGATGGGCTGGGATGGATTTAAAAAGGTCAAAAGTGAGTGGTAGAAATTCTGGGTGGTTATATAGGGTGCTGAGTCCATTCACAGCTATAGGGAAGGGACAGAATAAGATTTGTTCCAGGCAGCCTTTAACTGTACAATAAAAAGTTACAAAATATTTCAGGAAAAGGTGTTGCCCAGGGGTGTTTGTAGATGATTCTCCAGGGAGGTGGCAGGATATAATGCCAGGTCATCTCATGCTGCAAAAATCTGTCTGAAATTGATCCTTTCATCACACTTTGTTGGCTACTTTGATGACTTCTCTTTACACTTGAAAAATGAAGAGGATGTAAAAATAGTAATGTGCCATGCAAATCATTAGGGACTGCTTATGTGTGTCCAAGAGAAAATATATAGCCTCTGGAACCATTTTGTATCTGCTGAAGTCGTTAGCTTCTGGAGGGAGAGTGCTTGGGGAGGAAGGGGTTCAGGTCCTTGGCCACAAAACCCAGCATTGGCCAGCCAGCAGCCCCACCAGCTCCGAAGGGCTTTCCAGCTAGTCCTTTCTGTTTAAAAAGGTTATGGCTCTGGCATAAGATCTGTTTGGTATCACTACACATGGGCATCGACATGTTCCTTGTCAATGTTTTTAGGAATTCAGCTACTTGCTAGCTAGTGCAACAGCCTGATGTTGGAAGGAAGCCCATAGTGGAAAAAAGCCCTTGGATTTACACAGAAACAAACTGATATGTGACTGAGAATATATATCAGCCTTGGCAGGGCATGCTATTGTTGAAATCTCCTATCTTTCCCCCTACCACAGGCTGGTTTATGCCTGCCAATAAGAGGATAATTGAAGACTGGAAGTGTTAGAAGTGATTTAGTTTGCATCCTACAGTCCACAGAGATTTTTACTATTATTACTACCATTATGTGCATGCAGAAAATTCTCCAGGGGAACAAGGAAGGTCTGTGGTTGTACCGTAGCACAAAACACTCACACGATGCTTTGCCTTGATCTGTTCTGACAACCAATTTATGCCCTCTGACTTGCAGGGATGGGACTGAAGCATGGATGGTGGTCCCAGGTCAATGGGATGGGGTTTGGCATCCCAAGTCAGGGGTCCTTTCTTTTTTCTCCTTCTCTCATGACTCTGGGTTGAATGAGAAGGTGCTGTAGGTCAGGCCAGTGCAGGGAAGAGAAATCAGTCACTGCTGTTTCCCCACACTCAGCTTTGATGAAAAGCTATAACTTTTTTAGTAAACAAAATCCTTACTAGCTCCAGCACTGATCAGTTAGCTAGTTTAATTTGTATTTTGATTTGAAGGCTTCAAAATGCCATTTATCTTAAAGAAGCCTCTGATCTTGTTTTTCTGAACATACTAAGCCGTTTCCTCCAGTCATACCCCAAATCTCCCACAGCCTTTTCCTCCCTTGGTCTGGGCTCAAGTGTCTCGGTGGGACAGCTGGTGTGGGCTCCTGCTCTGAGCGTTGCCTTCAGCCGTGCCCCTGGGATGCTAGATAACCATCACCTCTGCTGTGGTGTCTGCATTTGGAGATGGAAAGAATGGAAGTTGCCTTCTGTTGCAAAGCATTTTGAGTTCTCTGATATTTCTCTGCAAAAGAATGGCTTCCAAGCTCTAATTTCCACTCCACAAAAGCAGATGTCTAAGAAGCCTAATGTTTGCAAAATTCTTCTCATTTTTAGAGCAAACAGCAACATTAATTGTAACTGTGCTTGCTGGGATGTTGCCGCAGGAGAGTCTCTGCCCTTGAATTCAGTGCTGAGACCATCACAAAGACTGCACATTCCTCCTAATTACTCTTTTTGCTTCGTGCTCCCTCCATTTTTTATTTTTTATTTTTGGAGAAGATGAAACAAAGTCAACGAGTGCCTGCCTGAAAGACAGATTAGGGACTGTGGATTGCTGGGTTGAAGCCTAAGCAAGCAGGGAGAGAGGAGGAATGGTCTGTTGACCTGAGTACAAACCAATTGGTTCCCGTGGGAAACAGCAGTGGTGCTTGCTGAAGTGGGTTTTGAGAATGGGTTGAGGACGCATGTTTTAACAGCCAGTTACACCACACCTTCTCCTGCACAGCTCTGATCCCCACCTCACAGAACTCCTAGGGAGACACAATGAGTGTAATGAATTCTATCAACAGAGTTGGATTGTACATGAATTTTTCCCCCTGCAAAGGCACAAACAAGTTCCTCGGTATTCTGCCGACCCTTCTTGCTGTCAAGGGTGCTATGGTAGCTAATACTAGTGAAGAACTTTCCACCTTGTTTGCTAAAAAAAGCTGATTTTAAGGTTTAATAGCAGTTAGAAATAATTTCATAGAGCACAGAGTAGAGGTTTAAAGTTAGGATTATAAATTGATCTTTCTGTAATTCATATCTAGGAACCTAAACATTAACTCAGAAGCTTAACTTTCATGACCGGTGTTTGGAAATAATGCTCCTGTATTTTCATGTATGCTGATCTCTGGAAGATTTCAAAAACACATGCTTTACATCCCCAGAATGTCAATGTGCACTTTCTGTGCAATCAGAAGATACGTTATCCATCATGGAAACAGGGTTTTGTGGAGTTGCTTAGAAAAAAAGACCATTATGTTTCTGTGGCACGTGACTTTTAAAGAGGTTTTAATGTATTAGGGCTAAGTGTGGTGCAAGTCCTGCCTCCAACTTACTATTCAAAAGGGCAGGAAATTCACAGGTAACACACGACATATACTTGGCAAAGTGCAAGTTTCTGCCATTGTCTTAAACCTTCATGTAGCATGTACTTCACCCCCTGAGTCCTAGGTTTTCAGACTATGAAAGGAGCTTTCTAAATAAAAGGGTCAAAAAGAGGGTTTTCAAAGCTGGGGTGTGCTTTGGTTCAGAGCTCTGTCAGGCATGATGGTCCATCACTCAGGAGTCATGCAGATCTATGCAAGTTTGCGTTTCCCAATAGTCAAGAATATAATAGCTTTTCTCCCTACCAAAAATGTATTAAATTATCTGTTTTACTTAAGGAGTTTCTCTGTGGAAGCCAGACCTGTTTCAGAAAAAAGGCTTTTGCGGCTGCCACACTGGGATCTGAGAGTCCCGGGTCAGCACGTTTCATGTGGGGAGAAAGACATCTAACTCTTTAGTTTGCTATAGGAAAAATGCCGTGTACTTCAGCATTTTTAGGTGCTTCTGCTATTAGGGAAACTAAGGCAGGAAAGTGTGCTAAAACAGCAGTATCAGCAGCGTCCTGTTAATTTTCTCCCCAGTTGTTTTCTGCTGTAATTGTGGCAGCACAGCAGGGCGGGAGGGGAGTTAGCAATATTTTGAAAGGACTGGTTAAATTTTAAAAGGCCAATTTTATTGCACAATAAAGGAAATCTTCATTTATCTCCAGGATTTCACATTTTTTTGCTGTCAGCAAGTGCCTTTTGTATTCCTCACTCTCCCAAAGCCCCATCACGACTCATTGAAGAATTTTGTTGTCACAAACTGCTTACCATTGTTCATATTTGGGGTCAAGTTTTCTAAGGCACCTCAGAGTAAATCCACAAAGGACAGGGGCTCTGTTGTGTCCCTCCTCAAGGCATCTCCCTGGATCTCTGTGGGCACTGGCTGGGTGCTGGGCTGCCCACACGGCAAATGGGAAAGTTGGTGCTTATGTGGAGGGACAGAGGTGAGCACATGGAGCTGGAAGCTGAGCACCAGGCAATGCTGAGGAAAGGAGAAAGGCTTAAACTTTTACGTCTGAGTGATCTGGCTACTTCCCTCCTCTTCAAATTAATTAGTTCCAAGTCCTCCTCAAGAGATAAGCAACAGAGGACATTTAATGGCAGCCTGAGCGTAAAGTGATTTTGAAGTTGAAGAAGTATCAAGACATTGTTTTTGTCCAGAATCACTCATGATGATTAAATTGCTAATGATACAAAAAGAGATTCAATAAGTATTTACCTCATTTTAAAAGCAGTGGCAGGCTGTCTTTGGATCTCATAAGAACAATGAAGTGCTTTTATATTTTGTCAGTAACCAAGGGGATACAAAAAAACACATTTAGGTAGAAGAAGAGTTTTCAGTTTGGTTTCCTACAGAAATGAGGCAAAAAGGCTCTCAGTCTGCCAGATCCTATCCCAGCAATTCCCAATCCATGGACTAATTCTTACCAATTTAGCAGAGGAGATGTTTCATAGATATCAGCTCCCGCAAGCTTTGTGAATATCAACAGCTGGGCAGAGGAGAAAGACCCTGTTAATGCTTCATTCCATGAAGGAGAACTCGGCTGCTCTCCATGCTGTTTGGCAGCTGACAGCTGTTGCCAAGCCTGCAGGTACATCTTGGCCAGTCAGCTAGCAGCTTGTGGCTCCAGGTTTCCATGTGGCCAGGCAGATTCACACACTTCTGTTCCAGGGAAAGAAGCCTGGGGTGGAAAGGTGAGGCAGGACACAAATCTGGTTTCATCCCTTCCACTGCTGTCGTCCTGGTTCACCTGCGGTAGAGGCTCCTTAAACAGCTATCTGCAGGGATTTGAACCCACTGCCTGTAATTTCTAGTGTATTTCAGAAATCACATCACAGAAGTAGAGTTGTGCCATGCATGGTAACTAATTGTAAACTGGTCACTTTCATAGCAGTTGTGTCGGCTGCCTATTCAGGAGCTCAAGTAAGGGACAACAAAAGATGGTACTTACAGCTAGTCAATACGGTTTCAGAAAAAAACTAGGACTTTTTAAATGCTCCTGATGTCAGAACTCGAGAGACAAGAGTTGTTTGAGGCAGAGAGCTGACACAGTGGGCTTGAGCGATGCTCCACGTAGCGTCCTGGTTACAAAGCAGTGCTGTTGCCTATCTAGCAAGACACTTCACAAGTGACTTAAGATATGGCTAGCTGACAGATCTCAAAATACAGTAATCAAAAGAGAATTGTAACTAAATAGGTTGGGGATTGTTATGTGGTGCCACAGGGACCAGTGTTAAACACTCTGCTATCTAATGAGGTCATTAATGACCTTCAGGAAAACATTAAATTTCTGCTCACAAAAGTTTTGCAAAGATTAGCTTGTCCAGCCTCATAGCATAATTGTAAGTGGAAAAGAATCACCTTCACTGGAGTTTTTTTTAAGAACAGGTTAGGCTAGGTCTGTTGGGGATGGTTGGGTAGTCCTTTCTGTGTTTATAGTGTGCGGGGATAGACTAGACGATCTTTTGAGGTCCATTCCAGGGTTACAGATCTGTTGGCTTGCAGGCCTGGGCCATAAAGTAGCTGTGTTAGGCTTATCATCTATGACTTAGATTTTCTCAAAACTTTCCATCGACTCGATAGCTTAAAGAGTACTAACATCCAAAATTAAAAAGTCACACACAAGCCTGATACATGCAGAGGTCATCGTTCATGCGTAGTCCTTCTTGGCATAAAAGGAGGTTGTGAATTCTTCACAACTGATGGGTATTTCTACTAAATGATGGTTTCCTGTAAGCTGTTAGATGGGAAATTATCCAAAGAAACAAAGAAGAATAGAAATATCCTTTCCACTTGTATTTTTAAGCAACACCCTTTAGTAAATTATTGCCAAATCGGATTGTCTTTTTACAGAGACAAAATGTATGCAACCGAGTTTAAGCAATTCTTTCAAATCTGGCAATTCCTTAATGCATGAACCATCACTGATCAGTGTTTGGAAACTGTGTGGTCTCCCATAAGACAAGAAAGGAGCTTTAGCCTGACTCCAAAGTGTTGTGTTTACTCTGCTGCTGTTTTGTAGCAAGACAGCACTGCTGAACAGCACAGTTTATAAATCCTTATGCACTGGTGTTGTCAGCTACCTCCATTCAGAAAGCGAAGGGCTGGGCACTTCCATTACTTGCATGACCATTGCGAAACTCATAACTGATGGGAACCTGGCCTCTGTCGCAGAGGGGCACCTTTCACAGCCACACAGAAATGCAAGAAGGTGTTTTGGCAGTTACGGATATTTGCCGATCCAACCCCACTGAGGAATCAGAGAGGCTGTGAACTTCTCTCACAGCCCAGATAGGGACCCTCTCAGTAGGTGGTAGAGATTTTGGCAGCTTTTTATGCAAAATCTTTCTGTTTCCACTTTTTCTGCTAGGTTTCCCTGGGGCAGGGGAGCAACTGCCTGCCAGAGGGGGATTTTTGGCATTGATGTGGACTGGTTTTCCATGCAGGCGAGAAGAAGCTCTGTTCTCTGAGCCAAGCAGTGGAGGTGAATGAGCTCCCAAAGCAGAAGAGGAGCATCATTCGGCTCCCCATGGAGCCAGCATTGCCTCCCACCCTGCCTGCTCGCCCCATGGCAGGCAGGAGGAGGGAGGTAGCTCTAGCTCTGGGGCTGGTCTCCTGGCTGAGGGCAGGACACGTGCGCGGGGGAGGTGGGGGCCAGCTTTGGGGCCAGTGTGGCCTGATGCAAGAGGAGAAACTGAGAATCATCCTATTCTCAGCAAAGCAGCATGCAGGGAAATTAAGGGTGGGCATAGTCTGGCTCATCTAGCGGGGGATGTCACATGGCTGAGAGTCCATGGTGTGCATGGGAATCACTTTTCAAAAGCTTTGATTCATTGCTAACACCTTCTCAGAGTAAATCACATGCACACATATACATGCTTACATAGACTGCTTCCAGAAAGGAGGAAAGAAAACAACAGCCCTGCAGCAAGTTGTGAGGGTGGGTGAGCCTAGGTGTTGGAGGAGGTTGAAAAACCAAACGAGGGCACTGGGGAGAAACGAGTAGCCATTGCCTCACCTCCAGAGCATGCCTTATGGAGTCTCCTTGCTCTGTCTGATGCAACAACCAGATGAAACTACTAGGTAGAAATCATGAGTCATCAAACCCCAGTAAAATGCGTATGTTACACAGCTGTGCTCTGAGCCAGCTGCTTTCTTATCAGCACGTCTCGGGGCTGCATTAGATGCTCTAGAAGCACAAAGAAGCAGTCGCTTGTTCTTCCTGCTCAAGTGAGTGCGTTTCCCCAGCCTGGCTGCAGGGAGTAAGTGTCTGGTCAGGTCCAGGCAGGCATGGAAGCCTGGCAGTTTGAGAAGGTGTCTTGGGAGAGCAAGAGTAATGTGTCACTTCAGTGTTAAAACAGGAAAGTCATTGAACTGGTTCAGAGAACAACTTCAAAATTCGCCAGGTGCTTTTTCAAAACCAGATGCTCAGCAAGCAACAGGCTATTATCCCCTAACAGCAAAGAATTTTCTTGGTTTTTTTGTTTTGTTTTGTTTTTGTTTTAAAAGGCATGATATTTGTATCAAATGTTTTGCCAGGAGAAATATTAGAAGAATGTCATGAAGCTTGTAAAATCAAACACTGAAGAAATATCTGTAGTCAAACTGCGGTGCACTCTTAATTCATCTCTGTTGCGAGTATGCTCAAATGGTAGTGTTTAACCACATGAACGCAAAAGTGTCTCCTCCTCCTTGTTCAGAGTGGATGGTTCTTTCTCAAGTAATATTACAGCTTCTTCTCATTCAGTACTTAGCATTCTGTCTTATTTACTGCATAATATTTAAGATCTGCTTTGAAGATAAAACTATTCAGTATTTTGTGGCTTAGTTTGGTGCTTGTCATCAGGGTAACTTGGTGTTTCACAAACATTAAGACAGTTTTTTTGGTGCTCTGTTGAAATAAATGTGCATTATGATGAGCTTGTGCAGGGGAAGTTCACCAAAGAAAGGCAAAAGAGAAAATTTCGGGGACTGGTGGTCTTCTGGCATAAGGGTCTACTCTATGAATGCTCATGCAACTCAGCAAACAAGCAGCTCAAAACAACTTAGATCAGGTACCTAAAAAAAGAGGAATATGCAGTAGCCCACCAGTGAAGAGTTTGGTTCAGCTAATCTAGTATTATCTAGGAAACAGTGGATAGTAAAGCTGATTTGCTTGCTGATATTCTGCTGCATTGCATGTGAAACTAACTTTTTAAATCTGCAGTCCCCAGCCTCATCTTCAAAACGGAATTATTTTCTGCAGAATCTAGATTAATCCAACGGTTTTATACTGTATCTAAGTCTACTGTATTTCTACAGCTTCTCTTTCTTTTGCACTGACTGTGATAAGGGATTGTATGGAAAAAATTCTATGCACTCATGCAATTGCAAGACGGAATCCCAACAAGCAAACATAAAATGAACTGCTTTAGGCTTGTAGAGGCAGATTCATTTCAGACCTGCTGATGTTGCCAAACCTAGTCTTGTAAGTACTGGACTTTAAGTTCTGGTGTTTATTTGTTCCTATGTATAACCTCACAGTTTGCTTTTAAAGGAATAATTCTGTCCCCAAAGGTTTTGCAACACAGCATCGTACTGGCATTTATCTGGCACCTGCGCTGCACGGGAGGCCTTAGAAACTATGACACAGATCTCTGCCACTTTAAATAACTTGGTTACTGACCATCAGTAATTGCTGCTGTCTGTAGGGACCTGGGCGAGAGCAGAGGGAGAAGCCATCCATCACCAGCTCTTGGCAGTGGAGGGATGGTGAACCTCAGGTGAGCATTGCTCTGTCCCGGCCTTAGGAAGGGAAGATGCTCTGGTAAGCAATGCCTCTGTACGTCAGTGTTTCTCCTCTCTGTTCACTGATTCCTGCCACTTCTGCCCATTTGCTGCATTCTTTGCTGTCCCATTGCTGTCTCCCCTCCCAGGCTTCCCACCTTTGCAGTCATGGCTTGGGTGTTGCAGGTCCCGACCTCCTGTGCTCCTGCACCCAAACCCCAGTCCCTCCCTCAAAGCTTAGAGGGCTTGAGAGTTTTTCCAAGAAAATCTTGCTAGTGCATAGTGTTTTTTTTAATGTGGGCTAAAAAATGCTTTTCCCTCAGGCTTCGTTCTCAGAAGTGACTGAAATATTTGGGCCCAAACTTTTCAAAAACTGTTTGAAGCAGAATTCAGGATTGGTTTCCCTTTGTCCTGCTGCTGGTGTTTGTTGCTATTGTCTTAAAGGTGAAAATGGGCAACTACAATAGGGTTGGGAAAGAATTGGGAAATGTTAAAGACAGGTCAGGCTAATCATGCAGTCTGTCCTCTATATATACAAAGAACTTCAGGCGTTTATATTTCCCAAAACAGTGCTTGACAGCATAAAGCATTTTCATGCAATCCAGTATCTGTGAAATCTACTGTAAGTGCTTTTATAGGATGGTTTAACATCAATAACAGTTCCATTTCATGCCAAAAATATTTATACTTTGTGATTGTAACGAGCTATGTATTAATCAAAGATAGCTGAGAAAGCACAGTGGGCAGGAGATGCTAGATCCATGTTTCTCCTTGGAGCATAGCAGGGGCTGTGGACTGCTGTTAGACCCCAGAATCTGGGGGGAGGTGGACCTTTTGTCTGATCCAGTACGGCAATTTGTACAAAAGAGAGATTTTGATGAAGCAAACCAGGAGAGATGGAAAGCTTCTGCTCCTTGAAGGTGCGCTAATAGCCAAGGAGAGAGGTAATGGCACTGCACTGCCTTTGAGGAAGGCTCAATGAGTGAGGCTTGAGTCAGTCGAGCAATGCAGTAGCTCTGCTGACTCACAGCTCAGGACCTAAAATCCTGGAGGCTAGAGGCTTGGACTGGGAACACCGCGTTAAATTGAAAGGAAGATGCCTTCTAATTTGAAGTCATGGCAAGCATCGTCATTTTTCCAGGAAGATGTGATGAAGTAACTAATGCTGTACTGCAGCATATCTAATCTACTCCTTCTCTCCAGTGATTTTTATATCATTCTGTCAACAGGATGTACTTTGTGGCTGCTCTTCATTTACACGTACAAAAGGGCAGTTTATGTTCACTGCATAGGACTGTCCCTATTTTATAGTGCCAGCTTCTTGCACGAAGATTTGGATAGTAAATAATTGAATGATTTCATACTAGGTAGCAAAAAAATATGTGTGAAACATATTTTTTCCCCTCTGGCTTTAATTTACTTGGTCACAATGTCACAGGGGACTAATTTTGCTGTTTTCTGGAGGCATGGTTACATTATTGTTGTGTACGTCTGTCTGGTTTTATCAGCTGCGCATGGCATCACGTCGAATAATATGAAGTGACGTGACTAGTAGAGTCTGACGGGATGCTCTGGGAAAGCCTCTGAGCAGAGATGTCATCTTTAATGCATCTACAAGGAGTTTTGGAGTGTGCTTTGTTCATCCCCACCATTCCCTGTAATTAGCGCACTAGAAAGATCCTGCTCTCACTGTGATCATCCTGGGAAACAGTTCATTCATTTGCTGCCCATAATGTGGGCCATATCTCTTGAGTTATGATGTCCAGAGGGAAAAACAGCCTCTGAAGACATCAGCGTCTTCTTAAAGTAACCACAGAAACATCCTGAACATTTTTCTTTGGAGTGTCTGTTGCTTTTGCTGTTTATGCAAGATTTTAAATGTTTAAGTCCTTCTGACTTCGCTGCCTGTGATTCATGGCCGGAGTCTGCCCAACTTTCTGCCTGGGGCAAGAAGAGAGTGGATGGCGGCTCTTTGGGCTGCGCGACCTGTTTGGGGATGTTTGTGAGGGTCCTGTGCCCGTGTACACCTCCCTCCTGGAGGGATGCAGGAAGAGCCCAAAAAAATGCAGCACGGCTCTTCCCTTTGCCCTCACCCTTAAGCAGTATCAAGGAGGGGGGAGTCAGCAGCAAGGCAGCCCTCACCCCCTTGGCGGTGGGGAGCAGAGCACTGGTCCTTGGCCTGGTGGCACCTGGGTCCTGTGCCTTGATGCAAGAACTGCACATGTCTCTGTGTGAGCTGAAGCCTGCCGCAATTACAGTAGCATTTTCCCCCTGTCCCATTTCCCGAAGGCCTGTCCCGTGGACTGGGGCACTTCTACCTCCACGGCAGATAGCCCATCTCCCCTAATGCTAATGGGGAAGGCTAAGATTAACCAGGAACACGCAAGCAGCTCCTGAATGAGCCATGGCCAAAAGCCCGTGATTAAAGACATAGCAGGCTGCAGGTCGGCTAAGGCTGCCAACAAGCCTCCTGAGCAGGAAGAAAACACTTAGAGCTGTCAAAGCACTTAAAGGTACAATCCTGCTCTCTGGGCTGGGCTCCGTTTTTATTATTTACTTTTTATTTCACCTTTTTTTTTTTTTTTTCCAGGGAATTCATGCTGCAAACAGTAGGTTACTATGAAAGATGCTCCTAACCTGAGCAGTGATTTGAATTTTTAAAGGATGGAGGCTGCAGCATGACTGAGAATGGATTGCAACAGCATCAGGCTGTGCTGCTCTTGGCTCCGGTGCTGACCCTCTCTTTGCTCCTAGGTTTCACCAAGCCATTTAAACCCCTCTCCAGCTTCACTGCAGCATGACTTAAAACCTTTTTTCAGATTGAGAACCTCCTCTCCTAAGACTAAAATTTCTAAAAATGAGGAATTGCGTGGCTCTTTACAGGTATTGTGGTAAAGGCAGCCAATACTTGAAGTTAATGACTGCAAGAGATCAAAAGTATTACAGTCTTTCTTTCTCTTTTTCTGTGTTGTGTTTACTTTGTGCATTTGAGTTGCTGGGGGAGAAACTCTGGCTGTGCTGATTTCTGAATACTGTCAACTGCAATAATACAAAAATATTGCCCTTTGGGTATAGATGTTATAAAGTTTTGTCCAGACAGTCATTCTGTTAGTAACTTTTCCTATTTCTACATGTCTTAACACAGGAACAGAGGAAACATTTACACTTCTTTTTGAATAGGAAAAAGTGATGACTAAACCACATTTTGGCAGGGGAAGTAGGGATAGGTGCGCGAGCTAAAATTTCTTTTAGCTGTCTTTATATTGGCTAATTGTCAAGTTGACTTGTTTCCATTTACAGTTGAGTATAGTACTGGAAATTTATATGTATGTATATGTTTATATATGTGTGTACACGACATGCACATACTTTTCGACAAACATTATGCTGTCACTGTAGAAAATGAAAATACAGCTACAGCAGACTGTGTGCGGTGGAAGATGGTTGTTTTGATTTTGTGACATGCAGCGTTAGATTGTACGGCTGAGCGGTAGAACAGGCATCAGCAGGCTACTGCCTCAGGTCCGTTGGTATTTATTCTTGCTGATTCATTGTGTGTCGAGGGAACTGTAAAAGCACATCAAGATAAGCATACAGTACACGAGGAAAAATAGCAGCTCAAACCTGTTTTCCTGAAATTGTTCAGCTATGTCTCGTGAGATATTTCACACTGAGCTGTACATCTAAGACTCCAAAATCTGGGGTGATTCGGGTATCATGCTGAGCTGCCATGAGTTCAGAGACTACCTCCCTATCTTCAGGAGGCGACTGGCTTGCAGAGAAGGGAATAGGCTGTATTTTGGCCCAGATCGGTTGCACTGGGAGAATCTGCTGCTCAGCGGCTGTCGATAGGCTGGTGAGCCGTTGGTACCTTCTGCAGCGAGGAGGTCCCTGGGCAGGCCAGCCTCCTCTGGTCACCCTCCTGCTGCTTTCACACCGACTCCTGCCCAGCTTCGGATACCCAAGCAATGAAAACCAGAAAAATTACATAGCTTTCATGCTCTCTTCTCTACCACTATTTTGCTGTACTAGGCTGGAAGTCAGACTTTTTTGGGGTCTTAATCCCACTGTCTGTACAATAGAAACAACACCTGTAACCCTTATGATACATTTCTGGATCAGAAGTCCTTAACCAGGAAAGGATTTAGTGCAAATGTAGCTGTCCTGCCTGCGCGGGCGTGATTGTTGGCATCTACTCACACTTTCAATATTTTGCATGCACAATTATGGGTCCTTGTGTTTTGCCAAGCCTCCTAAAATCGGGAATTTGAAGTTCAGGAGACTAAAGCACTTCCTGAAAGGGAAGTCTCCACTGTATGGACTGCAATATTTGAAATTCAAGTTCAACTCTTATTCTGGCCAAGGAAATCCTCCAGCCAAAGCACTGCTGCAGTATCATGGAATTGATAGGAAAATAACCAATGCCATAGACGTCTCTGCTGATGAAAACTGCATCTTTTCTGAACTGTTCAGAAACGATTCAGAAATTGATTTTCTTGGGAGAAAGGGGACTTTTTTTTTCTTCCTGTAAACTGTTAGCAAAATTTGCTGATTTATATAGGGTATTTCTTTCACCGGCTATTTCAAAGATCCAAACTGCTTATGATTGGGTGTGTGAGGTTTGTCCTTGGTTAGGATGGGAGGTCATCACAGCTCATCGCTGTCTGAGGAGTCAATAACTAGAGATTGAAGGAACCACACTGAGACAGCTTTTCTTAGTGCCATGGAAGCATTGATGTTTATGGTGCACATGATGAAAATAAAGCATTTTGCATGCCTCTTTCTATGCTGTGAATGACTGCCCACTTAGTCTGAGCGGGAGTGGCCTGTTAGTTTAACACAGATATTTTAACGACTTTTTCAGCCCAGGCTCTGTAGTGATGGTGTTGGCAAGGCACCCCATAACGTGTACATGGCCCCTCTAGGCGCCTTCCTGCTGCTGGATATTCAAGCAGCTCCCCAAGACACCTCCTTTCATCTGCAGCAAGCTACAAGGTTATATTCCCCACCGTCGGTTGTTGGATAGGTCATTGCAATCCACATCTGCGATTTCTGGGCTGGACAACAGACACTCAGTCCAATGAGGGATTTTTCTTCCAGACCTAAATTAGGCTGTGACTGTCCCAGACTCTCTCCTTTGGCCTCCATCAGTTTGGATTGCTAAGGAGGATCACCACAGCTCTCTGCTCATTGCGTTGGCCTCTGCACAGCCACAAGTCCAGTTGTTTTTTGCTTTGAGATCTTGTAGTAGGGCAGTCTAGCCTTGAAGCCCGTGTTCTTGGTGACCATGCCCAGCATGAGGGGTCCTTTGGCATCCTGCACTGAGGGTCTGGGAGATGATAAGGAAGGATAAGCTCCTCCTGAGAGCTCAGCTGGTGCAAGCATGAGCCATTGAGGCTTGCTGCTTCCCTGGGACCGGCTGGGGTGGTAGAAAATAAAAAGTACAAAGGGTTCGTTCTTATCTGCAGAATAATTTGTAAAGGCACGCAAACATGCAAGCTCAACCAGCATGCAGAAGGTTTCAGCAGTTAGGCTTGGAAGTTTTATGATTCCTTGGCTTGATTTTCAGCCTTTCATCTATGTACATTGAACTACCAGCCTAATGTGTCCTCTGTTTTCCTCTTGTGAGCAGGAAGAAGCCAAAGAACACATCTATTGAAAAGAGGAGAAAGCAGGGGGAGGGTAGAGAAGAGAAAAACCCTATTTTAAGTGCAGTTGTTTATTTCTGTCCTGGTGGGGGTGTGATACTCCTAAGTGTAACTGTGATTCACCATCAGAGCTCAGCAAGGTTTGGTTTCTGCCAGTCTCTGAATTCAGAGGGCACTGGGGGAAAGATTGCCTAAATCTAGAGTTGTGTCCCTCTACTGATGTGGCAGTAGGCTAGCTCTGGAGCTCTCATATTAAATTACAAGTTGATGCATCCAAGAATAAAGTTCTTTAGTCTGCATATTAATTGCCATTAAATTGTGAGAAGGAAGGAAGGGAGGGAAGGAATGAGATAATCTCATTTCTATGGATTATAAAAAAGTCATCATATTGTTAACTGGACAAAGGCCATCGCCAGCTCAGCTGTAGCATACCATCTGCTGGAGGGCAAGAACTATTCAGGTATTTCTGAATTAGTGAATAATTGCAGTTCCCATTCAATCAACGCCTCACCCTGTTATCTGGAGCATATCATATGGCACTACAATAGGATGCTAATTCAGCTTTAATGTGACTTAAGTGGAAGGTTAGGGATCTATTTATGAACACCCTGCTAAGTCATATTGTGCTGTAAATTGGATTGTGTGTGGAGACACAGACACAGATAATCACAGCAAGGCTCTGAGTGTTCCTCTGATGTTCCTTAGATTGGGTTACATTGAATTTGGCTTGGCTCATTGGAAAATTTTTGGCGTCCATTTAACTGGTTTTCCTGTAACTTCTCTTAAAATTGTTTCAGTCTCAAAATCCTTGTTTTAGACTCCTCCCCCCCCCCAAGTATGTACTTTTTTTCCCCTCTTATGGTATAGTATTGCTGTACAACAGCAAGATGTTAAAAAAAGTTTACCAGAATATAAAACTAGATTTCAAGTGATTTTACTTTTCTATGCAGTGCTTTATATTCATGAGCTATATTTAAAGAGCAGAGTTCTGTGACCTTTTGATTATAAATATTTATTAATGACATAAACTAAAGTCTACTAACTACTGACAAACATGTAATGTATCCCACCTACATAAGCAGTGGTGCAAAAAAGATGCTCATCTGGAAAGGAATCCACTTGGAGTAGAAAATAACACGCATCTAGATGTGTTGTTCATCCAGAAAGCATCCTCTCCTTCCTGTTTTGAAGAGAGTTTCATATTTCCTGCGTGCAATTAAACTACTATTCTTATTTTTAGTTGAGATGGAAAATTGCTTTCTCTCAACACTCTTCAAGTTAAATGTCTGCATCAATAAGTTCGAGTAGGTGATAAAGAGTTTAATAGGCTTGTAGTAATCCATTGGTACAAAATAGAAGTATGTGGTGTGTCTACAGCAGATCTGACACCTCTGGTTTGACCAGTGTAAGGTCAAATCTATGTTTGCAGCTTCTTTCAGAAATTGCTGTATCTTTGGTTAATCATTTAAAAATGTGGGAGTCTTGCCTGTGTGCAAGAATGTGAAATCTCCCCTCGTGAGTCAGACCAGATTTGGTATGATTCAGTTCGTCTGAGCAATTAGATGACACGAGCTGAATTGCCAGTCCACTAAGTCCTAGAAGAAGGAGAAAATACCAAGATCATCCAAGACCAAGACCCTGGTCTTTGCTCTGGAAGCATTCCCAAAATGCTAACCCAACATTACGGAGAAACGTGCCTGGAAGACCAATTGTGAATACAAACCTCTGAAAGCCAATGTTAATTCCCAAAATGCTAACCCAACATTTCGGAGAAACGTGCCTGGAAGACCAACTGTGAATACAAACCTCTGAAAGCCAATGTTTGTGGCATGAAAGCCGGGGATGTGACTGCCAGTAGTCATCCTCCTCCGACAAAACGATCCCCTCACTTGTAAAATGAAGTCAATGGAAGTATTGCTTGTTGAGGAGACTCCCCTGAAACCCAGACATCTAAATCAAACTGAAGACACCATTTCCATTTCCTGATCTTCTAGAATAGATTCTAATCTAGTCCCTCTCGTCCTCAGTAATTTTTCTTTGACAATGACATTTCCAGGAATTGTGTATAGCTGCTTAGAGCACCACCTCCATACTTGAATAAAATCTCTGAAATTCAACACCTCTGAAGGTGGACTATTTAATCCAAACCCATTTATCCTTCAGATTTGAGTTTAGGATTTATAGCCCCAATCTGTAATCCTGCAAAAGATGATTTTTGACAATTGTTTTTTTTTTTACTGTGAGCATTTCTTGCAGGCTGAGGCTGAGATGGGAGGACATTGTGCAGGCTGAACAAAGCCTTTCTGAACTTCATGTGAACAGCAGCAATCAGACCCGCGCCACTGCTGAGCAGCAGTGGATTGCAGTCGTGTATTTTGGGTTGTTTTGTGTTTTCTTTTGAACTTTCTGCCTTTCTGAGGCTGGGACAGGACAGGGCAGATCCTGTGCCAGGCTCCGCAGCTCCTATCCTCAGCCCCAGAGAGGCTGGAAGGCAGCTGGGATTACAGCCGATGCAGATGGCTGTGCTCCAAGGTGCACGTTTCCCGCAAGAAAGTTCATCTGGGAATGCTGAAAACCATCTGGAAAACCAAGTGCTACAGGAGGCTTCTTCACTGGAGCCTGCACTACAAAAAGAAGCCAGGAGGAGTGTGGCAGTACGAGCTGCTGATCCTGCAGGGTCTTCCAAACCGAGGACAGCAGGAGATGTTGTGTCAGGGACCCTGTGCAAGATTGGTGTGTGGGCTGACTCCCTTGTCCCTGCAAATGGGACAGGGTGCGAGGCAGGGGAGCCAAAAAGTCTGGCCAGCATGTACAAACCTGAGTTGGCTGTGCAAAAGCCTGTGGCTCTTGATAAAGATGTACCACCATACAGGAAAGGTACCTGGGAAGCGGTGTGCTGGCTGCCCTTTGCTCAGAAACACTTGTGCTGAGAAAGTCAGGACTCCTGGCCAGTGCAACGATGAAGCTCACAGCCTCCTCCCCCGGGAGCGCCCAATGCTCCTGCATCCGCACCAGGGCTTGTCTTCTCCTCCCCCCTCACCCCGCTGGCTCTGGGTGCAGGACCGGCTCCCACCCCACGCCTCCCAGGGCAGTCTCCCACATCAAGTGGAGATGCTCTTGTGTCCTCAGTAAGGCAGTGCCTCTCTCAAAAGCCTTTATCACCTGCTTGCAAACCTCTGCATGAAATTATTGGGGAAAAAAGCTACTCTGCCCTGACAAATTGCTGCACCTTTGCAGAAGATTTGTTTGTTTGTTTATTTGCGGCTCTTGTACCTAGAGGATTTCTCTTCCTTTTCCTCCATTTATTAATTGATCTGTGCTGTCATGGTTTGGAGCTCCAGTTTAACAAAGAGACGAATTCAGACTGCACTTGGGGGCTGGAGAGGAGATGCTGGTCCGGCAGAGCTGCACACCAGCTGCATCACCTCCTGCAGAGTGCACGGGCAGCACAAACTGCCCTTACTGCCAAGGAGAAAAACCGCCGGCTGTTGAATTAACAAGCCCCCCACTTACTTTCACTGGAGCTGTCTACCTCCACCTGTACCCCTTCCCCACTGGTGATGCACCCAGTGATGTCTCTGCACCTTCTGCTCTCTCACCCTGTGCTCGAGGTCCCCAAAACAACCAGGTCAGGGCTGTACGGCAGCCCACTGTGGTGCAGAAAGGGGTGATCCCTGGAGGTGGTGGGTTGGCTGGGCTTGTAACCTCCCCAGAGCCCACGGGTGCTGGTGTTCAGAGTCTCGGCTTTCGGGGAAGAGGATTTTCCCTTGCGTTGACTGCTCCCACCAGTCTTTCTGTGATCCAGATTAATTAACCATTGCTGTTTGGCTTCAAGAGCAGGAGACAAATGCCCAGTTTAACAAAACAACAGTGAATACACGGAGCTGTGTAAGGCTTCCTTGCTCTGCTCGCTCTCACAGAAAGCTCTCTGTCCGGCTCTTGAGGCAGTACAGCTGTGACACCTAAATATCTTGGCTGCTCCTCTTTGGTGCCTGTTCTGCAAGTCATTTACTTCTGTCTTCCACAAAACAAGAGAAATCTGCAGATGTTGAAAACGTTGTGGTGAAATATGACCCTTCAGGTTTAAGCTATAAAATAGTTTATCCTCTGTGATGTGCTGCTCTAATTCCGTAGCTGTTTATTGTTTGAAATTAATTCTTACTTGAATTGAAAAATTAAAAAAATTGAGGCAGAAATGGATAAGGGATGTTGATTCATATGCAAGGGGATGTCTGAAGTTTTATTCAAAACCATTGATCATGGGTATGAGAGAGAGACAAACACTGCCTTAGCTTTTTCAGTCGTCTTAAATTCGACCTGGTTTAGTGTCTGTCAATTTTGCCTGACCCAGAACACCACCATAAAATCTGAGTTTCTCCGACAGATTTTATGAACTAGAAGAGCTATTCCATACCATCCCCTGTTACAGACTGACCGTAGGATGAGGCCCTCGCTGTGCAAACAACAGCAGGAACAGTTTCCCATGGGAGCAGCTTGTGCCTGAGCCACCGGCCCCGAGAGCAGCAGCCCAGACTGGTCCAGGGGCTCTGCTGTGCTGCTACGTGATGCAGCAGCGTGGTCCCCATCTCTCCTCTTCTGCTTTCCCTTTCACCTGGGTTCAGATGAAACAACTTGAGCACTAGTTGTTCATTCATAACTGTAGAATAAAACCACAGTAAGACTGGAGAGAATCTGTGATCCCTTCTCAGTCTAGCGCTTGGCCATTGAACTCTGGTTTTGCAGGCTTTTGTCTTGGTACCTCTCTGCTGTGATGGTTAGCTCAAACATAAATGTCTCTGATAGCTCTGAAAGGGAGAGAAAATCTTTCTTAGGTCACCGGAAATAATGGATGAGGTCATGAAATCTTTTCATTTTAAACAATGTGATTTGGCCAAGGTGGGCTGTTTGCATGCACGCAGGATACTTCAGTACATTATAGAATTTACGGTAAAAATATTCTCCCTAGACTACCTTTTCCACTCATCTAGCTTACATAAATATTTGACTTGAACAGATACCACTATTAATCTGTTTAGAATGCTGCTATACTGTTTACACAGAAAGGAAAGCTGTAAGCCTGCTTGTCCAAATAGTTTTAAGCAAGGGCAATGCTGCTTTTTAGCACCTGGCATAAATATTTGGAAAAATGTATAAATCCCAGATAACCTTGCCTCTCTCAGATGTATTTACTGCTTCCTAAAACCTTTACCCTAAAGGTCCTCTTGGTTTTTTGTTGTTGTTTTGGGAAGAGCTTGATTTTTCTCTGTGAATTTTATTTGCACATCCTTCAACTCTGTGATTTTATGAAATAAAATGTTTGTCTACCCAGATTTGTACAGATAACATGGTTTAGTAGAATGCAGCAAGATTGCTTGAAAGTGCCTGTGATGTGAATTAAAACACGCATATTTGAGCAGATCGTTTCAGAATAATGCAATAACCTGTCTCATGTTCTGTAGGTCCTGGCTTTCTTCTTACATCCATTTGAATTGCTTTTTTATTCCCTTGAAGGTTTCCTATGCTGAGAGAGATTGACTTTAAATATTAAAAAAACCTAGCACCACTGCAGCATGTTGGAGCTTTGTTTTGAAGCTGTCTTTTCTTTAGCTGAGATGTGTCTGAAACAGGTTTGTTTTTTCTGAAGATTTTTGTCATTACCTATTATTTTTATTTGTCATATGTGCTAGGTGAAATATAAGTGATTGCACATGGAAGGGAAACCCCTCCTTGCCATATTCTCTAAACAGTTTACAGTTGGTTTTTTTGTCTGGCCATGAGCCAAAAAAGATCAACTAGAATATTTTGATGTGATTATGATTATTATTATAGTAACATTTCAAGGGTGAGTTGCCTGCTCTAGACTCTAAGCAATCCACACAGAGCAAGAGGGAGCCGAGTACCTTAGGGGCAGGAGGGTGCTTTGTGCACTGAGATTTCTATACAAAGTACTGACAACTGCTATCAGACAAAAAAGATGTTTATGAAGTGTTTTCCCAGCTTCATTTAAGGTTTCCGTGATCTGCTTTTTTTTTTTTTTTTTTTTTAAAAAAAAAAGAAAGCGTTGCTTTTACACAAGAGCTTCTTTGAATTTGAGATATTGGTTTCAGTGCACTTGACCTCTTGTACTAGTTGTTCAGCCTTTCAGAAAACATTAGCTTCCTGGTTTTAAAAATCTGGGTCTGTTGAATCACAATAATAAAACTGCAAATTGATGAAGACTAAAACTGATCACTGGAGTTAAAGTGCATTATAAATAATTATGTTATTGACAAGTGCAAGCTTACCTTAAAAACAATGATCTAAATTTTGAAATGAAAAATCTAGTTTGAAAAAAATGGGAAGAATTTGGAATTTCTTAGCATAATTTCCACCTGCCTCTATCTCACTTGCCTCAGGGACAGAAACATGGGGGAATGCAAGGAGTCGACCCAGAGGAGATCTGGGGCTGATGGGATCTGCCTGTCGGGGTCTTCATGGGCACTGAAGGGGAAGCGAAGGCAGTTCAGCAATGGAGGAGAGCGAGGTCAGAAGGAGCGGTGGGTGGGGAAGCCACGGATGCTCAACGGAGAGCACACTGTAGAGAAGGCAAGCTAGGGACCAAAGACTACAATAAATCAGGGAAGGTTCAAATATATTTAGGTGTTACTAAAATTGGATACACAAACCAGGTTATTTGTATGGCCATAAAGTTAAATCAGATCTTTTTTATAGTGATGTGCACAAATATCATCTGGAAATACCAGTCCGTTTTCTCAGGATCCATGGACCTGGTGACATTTTGTGAATTGTCCCAAATGCCATGTGTGCAGGAAGTGAATCGTCACACAGAAAAGAAAATGATGAAGGGGCACATCTTTCCTAGAGCAGTCAGAGAAGGAAGAGGCAACAAAATTTCAAAGGTACTTTGAGAGGAACTGTACCATACTTACCTGCTGTGCAGTGTCATGTTATAATTTCTTTTTAGTTCACAGCAACCTGATTTCTTTCCAGTCAGTTTTCTCATATGCAGAAACTCCACTAACTTGCATTTAATTACAACACAAAGATTAAAAAATGATTTGTTCTTCTTGAACTGGTGCTCTGTAAACGTTCAAAGTGCCTGTAACCCCTACTGTATATCGCAGAGCAAAGCAATTGCATCCCATCTCCAGGAAGCTTGCCAGAACCCTCTTTTGTGCATTGTCTCCGAGTCTGGAAATCTAAATACGTATTCCAGTTTGTCAAACTTCCCAAAGTGCTGCTATCTATTTTGTGTCATGGTGAGACTCTGTTTATACCTCCCTCAACCATGAGCGTGAGAGCACTGAAAGAAGAAAGGAAAAAGAATAATGGGAAAGGAGAACAGGAGTAAGATGTTTCCCATTGGAAACTGCAAGTATTGGTACACAGGCTGTCTGATTTCAAAGTCGGGGGCCCATCCTCAGCTATTACACACAGGCAGCCAAACGCCTGGAAAAGCTGACAGTGATTGAGCTGGGTGCAGTTGTTCGGTCAAACCTTTTCGGAGAGGGAGGAGAGGGAAGGAGGAAAGGAAGGAGGAAGAAGAGATGGTAGACGCAAAGAATGAATCTGTAATCAGTGGCTTGGAGAAGTATTGTGAATTTGTTTAGGTGTTAACAAACTGTGTTTGGAGAAAGGAAATGCAAGTACAGATATTCAACAGTTAATGCACTTCATTTGACATAAAAATGGTTACAGATTTTCCTTCTCATATGTCCTCTAATTCTGTTGAAATAAAATACTGCAGTTTTGGTGGGAGCTTTTTGAGTTGGCCAAAGATGGACAAAATTAACTTTTTTATGTGTACTTGATTCATTAAAATATTTGAAAAATATTCTTCAGATTAACCTTGAAGATGTTAAAAATCTCCACCTAAAGCTACTTGTGTATTTCATATCGCTAGTATTTACATCCCTCTCTAAAGTCCCCACAAAAAATTAATACCAAGACCAGATACTCTCAGCATTTTGAAATGCTAGACACCTATGAAGATGTCTGAAAGATACGTAGGTACTTCATCTGTAAAAGCTGAAGTTTGGAAGTGTTGTGTGCCTCTCCATGTTTACCTGCAGTGGAGGAATCCTTTGTAACAGCCCATGAGAAAGGGTCCTCAGGGCTGCCGCTGGTCTCTGCTCCGAACCTCGCTGCCAAACATAGGAAGGAGAGAAGCTATTGAGCTAAGACCTACTTTAACGTTATTGGGAAAGGAAGGCCAGAAAAGCCTCGGAGGGTCAGATCCCAGACAGTCCTGCCAGCCCCCACCGCACCACAGAGCTTCCTTCTGGCCTGGGAAGTCAGGAGGGAGGTCTGGAGTCCTCCTGCCAGGGAAGTTGCCATCTGACCTGCTTTTTATTGTCATCCAAATAGTTTCCCCCATGATTTCTGTCTTTCCCTTCCCATGAGCAGACTTTGCTTTAGTTACCATTGGGCTGAGACCTCTCTGCAAGGAGAGGACTAGGGAAACAGTGGCCGGCAGAAGCTTTTCAGGGAAAGGCAGATGAGGACAGGCACAGCCTGGTGCTCTCCTTGGCACAATCTCCAGCCCATCGGCAGCGTGTGTTCATGCTGACTCATGATAAGTGTTGTGATAACAGCTCATAGTTCAGCAAAGAAATACGTGCATCGCAGAGCTTTTCCTGCAAGTATTTTTGGAGTCACGGGGCTACTCTGTTTTACAAAAACTGCTTCTCCAAATAATTATATGCAGGCTGCAACATAGCATTTGGCCAGGGTGGTGGCTGGGATGAGCAGTGTCCTGTGGCCCTGGCTGGCTGCATTGGCTGGTAACAAGGAGACCGAGCTCGGGAGTTTAGCTCTGCTTCAGCTTCTGTCCCTGAGCAGACCTCTGCAAGCAGGAGGCAGAAAGAAATTCATAACCAAAATAGATGAGTCAGGATTGCTGTGTGTCATGGCAAGAAATATTTTGTAAATCAGTCTAAGCCTCATGTGCTGTATAATAATCCAGGCTCTTCTGCAATTGCTGAAGGAGTTTCCTTCTTGATCTAAAATGCCTGTACTTCCGGGACAGGCTCTGACTTTCATGGTCCCAGACAGAACAGAAAATGGTTAGGTTTGGATTCAGCTCATCAAAACCACAGACAGATATACTGTGCTGTGCTGCTCTGTGGTTATCTGTTACTTAATATGCTGGCCCAAATTTGTGTATGTAACAAAAGTCATGGTACAGAGTACGGAACAAAGCTCGGTACAGCCTCTGCAACGTGACTCTCCTATTGGAAATAATAAAAGAAGAAAGAATGACTTGGGTTTTATGCCCTATTAACACATCCATTTCTGGACAGTTTTTTAGACTTGCGTTAACCAAAATTTAACAATCTCCCCAAAGGAGGGAGGATGACAGGAAGACTGAATGGCTGGGGACTCGGGGAATGGATGAATGCAGTGGAACTGGAGTCTCTCCAGGTCTCCTGAGCTATTTCTGGTTTTGCAACACTGGTTAGTTTGCAAAGCAGTTTTCTGTAATTCAAGCCTATCTATTTTCATGGATGACTCATTTTAAGAAATAGTGTTCTGGCTAAAGGCAAATCTCTGCTATGGGCTTAGAGTACAAATATCCTTCTCACAAAAAAAATAGCTTGTGAGATATTCTGTGCTGTATAGTCAAATAGTCTGCCTGAGAAGGAAACGGTTCCCCTAGTATTTCTATTACAATTTAGTCTCAAACCCAGTAAATCTGAAGAGATCTGTGTTGGGCAATTAAGGTAGGAGTATGACAATCCCTACCAAATACACAAAAAAATCATCTCTGTGGGGTTCAGTGAAACTCCACAAAGTGAAAATAGGCAACAGATAAAGAGACAGACAACTCCAAGCACTAAAAGAACATTTTAAATAAAATATATACTTGGAAAACATTTTTCTGGGATCACGGTTCTTGTACAAATCATGCAATCTGCAGCTCAGATATGAAAAGGGAAAAAAGAGCATGTTCCAGCCTTGCTGTGAGCAGTGGTGTGAGAATCAGCTGTGTAATCTCTCAGCATTAAAAACAGCTGATTTGTAGTCAGAAAAAACAGATATTTTATCAAGCTGTTATTCCAACAGAGTAGAAAGATTATTTTATGATCTCTCAATGGGTTCACACATTACAGTTAATAGTAATATTTTTGCAAAGTTGTTGCCCTTCATAAATGGCTTAGAAATGCTACAGCATATTGAACTTTTCATAGATATCTAACTTTACAGTGTCTATATTGACAAAGATATTCTAAAGCA
>NW_009629381.1:83022-86931 GCF_000690535.1 Cariama cristata
GCATTCCTTCTTTCTGATGAAATGGAGTAGATGGGGTTTTTCTTTCCACAGAAACAAGGCAATCGTCTGGATGATAAAACGGTTTCAAATGCTCAGCATCATTGGCACAAAAAGGTAGCCATCTGCAACTGATCTGAAATCAACTTGTAAGGAAATTGGCCCAAAATGGCTGGTCAATGGCCTTGCAGATCATATCATACATCATAGTACAAGTAGGAGAAGTGGTGAGAACACTGAAGGAGAGGTAAAAATAAGGAAAACATGTCTAGTTAGACACTATGACTTGAAGCCACTGAGCCTTCTGCTTCCCAGGACAACAAAAAATTCTAACTTGCTTTCAGTGATATGTTTGTTGAATTTTCAGTTCTTAGTGTGGATTTTTTGGGGTGTTTTAATTTTCACCTAGCTAGCAGGATTCCTTGCTGTTTAAGATCTCCTCTTCCTTTATTTTCCTGAGCACTTCCAAATATTTACCACTAGGTGCACAACCAGATGTGCAACACTTGTATTCATCCTCTGAAGACAGACTTCCAGTAAATTTGCTCATCTAGCATTCTTATCCGTCATGGCCAGAATATGCTTAGCTCTTATGTGATTGTAGAGGTATAAAAGACAATGTAGATTATCTTTATCATTTGCTGGGACCTGCAAAATGGCTAGATTAAGCTACTACTGTTCTCATGAAAAATAATTTTTTTTATTGCTCGTCTTTCAGATTGTGGAAGTGGAAAGCAGCCTTCATCATTACAGAACCTACATATTTTTTCCATATGAAAACTTAATAGGTGGCCTTTTGTTTAGCAACTAAATCTATAGTAAGAATACACAAAAAATACCATTCAACATTATGGCAACATTCCTGAAGGATATGAATATATGAGAAATATCTCTTGTATAAAGATTTGGGCAATAATAAGTGCTGATGGTTTTTTTATGTTTTTAAATGCTCTAAATTCATAGGAATTCTACATAGACTTTTTTTGTTTTGTTTTAAATGCCCATTTTTTTTTCTTATTTTAATTGCCCAAGTACAGGCTACCACGTATAGTTTTAGTACCCTGAAGACTGTCAGTCTGTATGTGTAATAATCATCAGGGGCCAAAAGAAAAAATGTTCTCCTCACCTCAACATCACAGTGGGCTGTTTTTCAAACCACAGTTTTGTTAGGTGGCAGCTAGCCAGTTTTGGGGGGGCTGTTTCTAGATAGGAACCCCACAACATCTTAGTAGTGCTGCCAGTTAGATATGATCCCCACAGTCCATCACTGGGACTAGATATGGGTGAAATCACAGCGAGTGTAACACTCATGACCGGAGGAAATATTGACCTTGTCATGTGACACCATATTCGACTTTGAAACCCTGATCCAGACACTGTGCTTATGCCAGAAAATAAAAGCTCCCATTTTCCTGCCAGGATTCCTGGCTGTGAGATACTTCAGACAACAGGAGCCTGGAGCCCCATTATCTATGTGCTTTATAACTCCCCCAGGGTTTGAGGTGGACGGAAGGGGTTCACACCTTTTCACTTAACACCTCAGCTGTCTATTATTTTATTTGCTTCCCAGTATCCAGGTGTGTACTCCCTCACTGAGAGTACTATTACTTTCAGTGCCTTCATTTCTTTGAATTGACGGTTCAAGCATGTAGTTTCTTTATCAAGCAGGATGCGACCTCTGGTCAAGGTTCCTCAACCACAGGTGATGTGGAGAAGGCAGCAGGAAAGCATCTCTCTGCAAGTCTTTTTTTCCCTTGCTCCTTTCTGTGGGGCAGAAGCAGGGTGCTGGGCAGGATCCTCACCCTAGCCCCATGTGGCTGTCTTTGTTTACAACTTAGGGGTTAGTCATTTCATTTCCAGTCAAAACTGCCCAGCTTATGTAAGAGCTAGCTTATTTCTTGCTGACGTGTCATCTTACCATGCTGAAATACTACCTCCAACACTGCTGTGTCTCCATAGGACCTTCAGGAGAAGGTCAGGGACATCCAGCTTGCGGAGGGTGCTGAGTTTCCCTGCTAATCACAAGAAGGATGCAATTTGATTAGGTATTTTAACATCCATTTTTGGTTCCACTTTCTTCAGCAAACATTATTTTTGCTGATAACCTCTCATCTGGGCAGAATCTCAGTGTAACTCTCCCCCGGGTGATTGATGACTTCCTGGAGCTGGTGTTGCAAGGCAGTCTGCTGAACGCTGCTTCCTCCAGAGATGCTGCCGAAGCCGTTTGGGGCTGTAAATGGATTGCACACCAGGCAGCTCGGGAGCTGCAGTATGCTAATGTTTTATGGCTGTTTTTTCCTTCTCATTATGTCTAATACCAGTCATTCAGGTGCTGTGGGCTTTCCCTCCCCGAGTTGTCTTGGTTGCATGAACTTGCTAGGAACTGTTTATCTGACATCTATATTACCAGGATAAAAAATTGCTACATTTGTATTTTTTCATATTTCAATGTAGCTGTACCCCTCCAGAGGCATTAACTGTACTGCTGCAAGAGTACTTGTTTCCATCTTTAATTTGGCTGATTTCCGTCTTGCATCTGCTCTTTACTTTTAGAGCGATGGTAAAGCTTGAAGTTCACATGTGTGATAAAGATCTGTATGAACCGACCTAATCAAGATTTCTTCTAGAGCAAACTGTGGAGATAGTGCTGACCTACCCGACCAGTCATCCAAAAAATATGTCTATGGATTCGAGTAGTTTATTAGTCTTGGCTTTTATTTTATTATTTTTTATGTTGCTTATCATAAAATTTTCTCTTGTTAAACATGAGAGCCTGCTGGTGATTTTGGTAGCTCTGCTCCACTTCTGTTGCTGTATGATTGAAAAACGCGGTTGTTTTTGTTCTATAAATGTGGAACTCTTTCAGTTGACCGAGGTTTTTGTAGTACACAGGTTGCTGCATCCAACGTCTTGGTCTGGATTCCATGCTCTTACTCATCCCAGCCTGTTAGTGTTATCTGCTGGTTTTTAGAAAAACAATTTTAGCTTTTATTTCCTGTCAGATCAACTTCCAGTCCAGTTTACCGCCTCCATCAAAAGTCTCTGAGACACTACTGTCTAAATGTCTTGAGCTATAGTATAAATAGATCTTGCAATTTGTTTATAAACACTCGTTTTTACACAGATCATAGAAAAAAAAACTATAGAGACATTTTGGAAAACCAGCCTCACTTAGGCTGCCACATGTTTATTCAATAGCCTTATTCAATAGCCTTCTGGAGTGTATGATAAATAAATACTCGATCAAACGAGATTTACTGCACGAACATCTCCCATGAACTGGTAAAGGACGTAGCAAAGCAGAAAAGAAAGTCCCATCCTGTGTGTGGTTATTTGAGCAATCCTGCTTGGAGAAAGAAGGCTTATTCCTCCCCAGATATCACCCCTGCGAGGCTGGGCAGGGAGGCAAGTCCATGGAGGTGGCCATGCTGCTGCCCTCCCCACATCGTAGTCCTGGGGTCGGCTGGGAGCCTGACCCCAGGCAGTGACTCCTGCAGCTGGGGTGTGGGGGGGTGTGCAAGGACCCCCAAGCTAAATTCCCACCTCCCCATGTGTAGGGCATGTATTTCATCACGGCCTTAGATTGCTTCCAGATGAGCAGAGACACCTATAGAGGAAACCCTGTTTGCAAAGGCGGTGATGCCAGAAATGGACTTTCTGCTTGGGCAGCCTTGCTGCAGGCATGCTGAGCCCAGTCTCCCCTCTGCAGTCAGGAGAGAAGGGGAGGTGAGAGCTGGTGAGCCACGCTCTGCACTGCTCCCTCTCCTGGGGTTGTCCCTCTGCTCTGCAGCAGCCCACCCAGGAAAAAAACATCTCTGAGTCCCTACAAAGAAGACAAGGAAGATGGACACCTTGGTGACACGGGCTCTGCATCATAGAATCAGTCGTAGAATCATAGAATCATTTGGGCTG
>NW_009629382.1:0-26813 GCF_000690535.1 Cariama cristata
ACCATAATGATTCTATGATTCTATGACCCTGTCTGAAGTGAGAGCCCTCCGAGGTCTCTTCCTGCCTGAATGACTCAATCATTTGGCAGTCTGAATCATACAGAGAATACAGTGGGTTAAGTAAGAGCAACAGTGCATACAGCAAATGAAAGATGGATGGATAGAAACAGGCAGATTCAAAATATGATATTGCTATGCATTGTATTTATATAGTCCTTTGTTTATTGTAATTTTTATTCATTCTGAATGAATGACAATAGCAAATACTACTTATCAGTGCTAGTGATAAGAATTAAAGGCCAGTTATTCTCTTCTTCAAGAGAGAGGTTTGGGGAGTTGAGGGGAGGGGGTTGTTTGTAGTAGGAGCTTAATATTATTCAGAAATATTAATTTACCAGGATAACTTGGATTTAAAGCTGTTCAAGATATCTGATGGAGCCACAGGGTAATATAGAATGAATTCCCTTGGTTTTGTTTTAAATGGATTAACAAAGACAGAATTAGAACCAGCAGACTCGAGTAAAGATGAAAGAGGCATAGTCATGTGTTATTCTACCTTCCAAACAAAAGTTTTGGCAATATTCTATACAGTTGAAGTTTTACATTAACATCTAGTGTTACACTCTCTGTCCTTCTGCATAACTATAAGACACATTTTTTCTCTGTTTTATTTTTCTCTGGTGTATTTCTCACTAGCTCATTCCTTCTTGGTTTAATTAGGCTTCCTAGTTCATAGTTCTCAAGCCATCTGCATTTGTAGAAAACTAATCTTAAGCATTATATCCTCTGGTCTTCAAGCTGTTAAATTCCTCCCCTCCCCATCCCTAAAGGAAAAGAAAATTATGAGGATTTGTTATTTTGTTCCAGAAATAATAGTCTGTGACTATGAATATGATGGGTAGGATGACTTGACAACTTCAGTGATGCTGAATCTAGGTTAGCTTAGAAATGACTGAAAAATCCACGTTGTCTGGAAGAGGTGATAAAATTCATCAGTTTAACACATAGGTGAGATCCATGCAAATGTGGGATAAACATAACGTGCTTGTGCTGCACTTTTAGAACAAGTCATTTAAGTTAGTTTTTTGATCTCAGTTAGATGAAGCCTCATAACGGTTATTTGGTACCAAATACAAAAACTATGTTAATTACAGTCCAAATCCTCTGGTCAGATCATGAAGCAACTAACACAGTACTAACTGGCAACTAGGGTATATGTGCACATGAAAGCAAAGGTGCAATAAGCATTCCCACTTTACATGCAATGGCCAAATAAGATAAAAAATAAACCTGACAGCACCATGGCACAGATACCTGCACGGGATACAAACTCGAGCATATAACCATGAAACTCCAGTATATGATTTCATAATACGTTAAAATTTGGCACCTTCAACCTGATCAGAAACCTGTGGCAACAACTCTCAGCTGCTATTGTTATCTTATTCCAGCTATATTCAAGAAAGCACAGTCAGACTTTGGCTTGGATATAATAGCCATACCCTGTTTCAGTTTCAGTAGAGAAACAGAGTACTGAGTTTGCATAGTGGAAACTGTTCTCACCTGCTGAGACTAGAACAGAGGAACACTGGCAAGCAGAACCGGAGGAGGGAAGCACTTGCACAATACTAAAAGCAGAGGAGGTGGGAACCTCACAGGACATTTTTGACCTTAAATTTTCATAGTAGTATAAGTATACAGTATATGCTACAACTCAGTTATGACTAGACCATCTGATAGACAAACCAAGAGTTTTTGCGAATACTAAATTCAAAAAGTAAGACAGGTCACATCTTTGTTAGGCTTTTTTCTTACACGTAATGAAACAATAGAAGTTACAAAGTATTTAATTATGAAGGAAAACATATCCATGAGTCATTTTAAAAAGTGCAAAGACTCTTTTGGGGATATTACTGAGAAAGAAAGACCACCTCATGCTTTTGCATATCAGGGATGCACAGAATATTCCCTTGCAACAGCTACTTTTGCTAGTCTGATTTGACATCTGTGCAGAAGGAAGAGAATTTTAAAACCTAACAAATTTTATTGTTGGGTTTGGTTTTTTTTTCCTTATTCCCTGCAGTGAGTTTCAGTGCCAGGTGAGCTCTTCTGTCAGGATCTCTCAGCCCCATTTAACAGGCTTCTACATGTTACAGAACTTGAAAGACGCACCCAACATATCATCAGCGTTCCCATCATTGGTCATGTTGACACTGGCTTCCTCCCAAATCAAACACGAATGTCTTTTTCTCCTCTTCTCTTCTTTTAAGTTTCTGTAAAAGAGATTAGTCAGTAGTGTAAAGAAAAAAAAAAAATAAATAAAAAACAAAACCTAAAAACTGAAACAAAAAAGCACAAAAAACCCAAACAAAAATCCCAGTTTAGAGTAGTATGTAACATACATTATTCTCATTTTAAGTATTCAAAGTGCCCAAAAGAATAACAATCTAAAAGAAGCAAGTAGGAGACTCATCAGAAATAGTGCAATGTGGTTTTTAGGATAACTGTTTAAACCAAATAAAGGCATGTAGTTCAGATCACTGATACTGATTAAATGTATTGGGGTTACTCGGCAATGTCTTCTTATTGGCCCCATTTCAGCAAAGCACTACACATGACTAATTAGCAATACAAGCATGGAAACGGGATTTAAGCTTTAGAACAACCATATGGGTGCTTACAGCATCTTACTAAATAAGGGCTTGGAGCCTTAGTTCGCAACTTTATTGTGTAGGGTCTTACATGCAGTTTGCTGGAGATGTCATCCTATCAATCTCATGATTTTTTTTTTCTTGTGCTCTTGTATTCCACATGGCAGAGTTTCCATTTCCCCCTATATGGGGGGGAATTTGAGGGGAGAAGCCAGTCAAGATGTATTTGATTCATTTCTATGCTTACATTTGACACATATAGAAATAGACTATTTCTTTGTTTATGTAATTCAGTTACATCTCACAGACTTTGGTACCTCAGTAAAATAAATGTGAATGCCTGCACTTTTTGTGGGTGCCTCGGTACCAGATTTGAGGGCTAGAAATGAGAGGAACAATGTTGTACAGGAATAAACTTCTGAGAAAAAAATACTCTGCTTTAAAATGGCATCATATAGTTGTTTATTGTTTCTAAACGATTTCCAGATGAAATGTGCAAACAGGGAGATGTTTTTCCTAACTGCCAATGCTGCAAACACAATGTGGGAGAGTCAAACAAGAGTTATATAACTAATTAAAAACAAATTAATTTAATCAAAACCATTAGATACTAGTTATCTCTGCAGCTGCATTATCTTTTCAGTTTTACCTTTATCCTCTCCCCCTGCTGTATTAGTTACACCCACCTCTTATTTCTTGTCTGAAAATAAACAGTTGTTTTGTGAAAGGAAATGTATCTCTGCATGTGCCAACATATTACCTGTCTTGGTCTAGATCAGGCACAACTATAATGCAGATAAAAACATCAGTGGAAAAAGACAAATATAAACAAAGTATATAGGTAACATACTATTTCTGTACATTATTCAAGGCAACTAATTCGAATCTTCTCAGTCACTCATTCAGTAGACAAACATTTTCCTAGCACTTGTGGTCAGTCATAGTTTCTCTTCGTGCAAAACCAGAAGCTTTTAGGATGGCATGAGTTTATGACTCAAACAGGTGACTAAAGATATTCTGTTCAGCCAAGTAATCGGGTTCTGAAATCAGACACCTTCGAAACTGGGTGAGGTTTTTTAAGGAACATTGGGAAATTTCATATTGCTTCAGAACTTTGAAGATCAGTTTTATAGCAATGAAAGCCAGAGGGTTTACAAGTGAACATTAAAAACAGACAACATTTAACATAAAGAATAAATCTTGCAGACGCTGTACATAATTTCTACTTTGGGATTATTATTTAATGACATGATGGAATGAAAGACTTTGCTTTTATTTGTATGATATTCTCTCTTAGAACGGATGCTCAAGGCGAAATCCTGGCTTGCAATGCAAGGTGTGCCAAGTAGGGAAAAGAACACAGGCAGCCTCTTCCTTTTCCTCATGCACCTGTACAGGTCTGGGACAGGATGGCACCACAAGAAATGGGTAACTTGAGGAGTAGAGTGAAGGGATGGCCCGCTGTGCCTAAGTGAAATTAAAGATGTGGTTTATTGTACTGGTTTGCAAAATAGTCCCTCTCCCTCCCTCCGCATATGCCTGTGGGAGTCTGCCTAAGGCCATACCTACGCCACACAATAGAGTGCCATGATGGAAACCTCAAGCTGAAAGACCTCAACTAAATGCACCCTAGGCCATGCCAGGTTTTGTGGGCATGGAGACACAATGGGTACAATAGTTTGTGCTGTATCCAGAGCATTAAGTATTGCCAGAAGACCTTCTCCAAAGAAATGACTAACACCTCATTTCCTCCATCACAAAAAAATGCCCACACTAAATCTAGAACTGGAAGCAGGGGGCTGGGGAACATGCAGCAAGGATACCTGATTTTACTATGTGTAAACTTGCAAATTGGAAAGAGAAGAGCCAATAGTTGACAGCTGGGAAGGTCAGATTCAGCAGTACTTCCTTGCGGCTATGCCACTTCCAGAACCAAGCTTGCTTTTACACAGCTGACCTGGAAGTCTTTGCGTGATATTCCAAAAAATCTTCCGGAAACTTTGGAAAGGACAGAGACACATTTGTGTCTGTGCCACCACCAGTGCTATTACATATAAAGTTGCTGAAACCTAAGGCAACCCCAAATCTAAACTTTAAAACAGGCATCTGGTGATGTTTTAGGCACTTCAGAGTCTCTTGCCATGTCTCAGCCTAGGCACTGTAGCATATCTGTGTGAGGTTGAAATGATATGAGATGTTTTGGAGACCTGGGGCCCTCTAGAGCAGTAACTTACACTGCTTTTACGCTGGGACTTACACTGGTTACCTGCAATGACCTGTGTTAAGGTGACCGAATCCTTCGCTAGTTATCTAAAGGTAGGGTATACAGCCTCTAGCCAAGGGAGAGAGACAGGGATGTCCGTAAAGTGGTTCATCTTACTGAAAGGAAAGTTTCTAAACTAGATGAGAAAATAATTTTTGAGGTAACTGTCTCTCTCCCTAGATAAAAAAGGGAGCCTGTATGGCTCCATGTAAAAAATCTTAGCTTATTGAAGTGAGTGGAGATGAATCTCACGATACCGATTTGTAAATCCCTGCTTTTCTTGATAAATCAGAATAAGAAACTCAGTATTTTACCTTATTTCATTCTTGTTTTGTTATTTATTCTCTTTTTTGAATGTAAAGATAAGACAAGATTTAAAAAAAAACAATTTAGAGGTCATTTCAATTACCAGTTTAATGGTATCAACAATACTGAACTAGCATTGGTTTCATTAGAAAACTCATTCTTACAAGAGAGTTCTATATTAGAAGAAAAAATTATAAGAAAAGGAAAGCAAAATTATTTAATATGTAAGGAACACCTTGACCATTATTGTAAGTACTTACTTCAGTGAACACAAAACTTACTCTGGATTCATTATGAACAAAAAAATAAACCTCTTTGTGAAGAACAAACACAATTATTGGACAGAAAGAGCTGCCTGAACTTCTGCTTTATTTACTTAATTTTTTCTGCAACACTTTTCTGCGCCATTTGGTAGACACAAACGTTAACCCTAATGTGATCACAATTACTCAAATGACTGTTGTGTCTGAGATATAACACAATTCTACCTGCACCACATCAGAAGAGCTCCAATTCAGAAAATTTTCATATCAAGATCTGTAAAACTGTAAAAAAGGTAACTAAGTGCAAGTTGAGGCTTATCTGTATAATGAAGGATACAAAGCCATCAGGATTATTCTGACAAGGTACAGAATCAGTAAAGAAACACAAATAGCAGGACATCCTTATTCACCTCAATGCCTGTAAGGAATGTGAGAAGATGAGGCTTGTATCTGCCAACAAATTTTGTAACTTAGTCAGTGGAAAACCTCACTGGGTTGTTGGAGCAAGGCTGCTATAAGACCAGTCATACCCCTCGTTTGGAAAGGAATTCCAGAAAGAAGAAATGGTTTCCCAGGTATGTAATTCACGTTCGCTTCAATTGTCATGTTTGTGAGAAGTACAGGGAAGACACAGAAAGGAGCACAAGGTCTTCAAGCTGTTATGAACCAAGATACTAATAATTACTGAAATATGACCCCATCAAGAAAAATGTACTGAAAATCATTACACTCACACCTACAAAGCATATGCTTATGGTTATTTGTATATTTCATTTGAAATGAATGCATCTTTTCCAAATTTTATTGAGTTGTATCATTTACAGCTATCATCTTAGTTCACAGAATCAGTATGTATCACAAATGAGGATCTACCTTCCTTATCTGTTCTTAATTTCTTCATCAGAAAATATCATAAGTTTTCTCTTCTAATAAAATTTGTTAAAAAGAAAAAAAAGAAAGAGAGGAAAGACCATAAAAGAGTACTCATAGTTCTTCCTCTTCCTTCTCTTTCTTTTCATTGGAGGAGGAGAAATCATTCATTTCACAGAAAGAAATCACTTTATGTTAATATGGCTATACAAGCACACAACTGGCATGAGCAAAAAGACAATCTGACTCTGTAAATTAAGCTAAGAAGATTATTTATTAACCCTATTTGGTTGGAACATTTCTCTTTCAAAGTTCAAAGCTTCCTTAGCATTCAAGGCACTCAAGAAAATGGGATTGTCTGTGAGAAGTAAGCTAAAAATGAGCCTAAAAGTGGTGCTTGAGCAACAATAAAATGTCCAAATGGGAAGTTTGAACTTATGGTGTATTTATCCAGATTTTACTTGACAATTTCTATGCTAGTGAGTAATGGCAAAATACCAAAGATAGAAAACTGATGTGGCAGTATTCCCTGGGTGGCTCAGAGGAGAAGCAAGTACTAACCACAAGTATTGTCGCTGGCACTAACGATGGATCTCTAGCTAATATAACTCACTAAACTAAACCCCAGCTGAAAACTGGGCCATTCTACTTCTTCTGCAAAAACATATTGTTCCCTTTTTTAATTTCCATTTTTTTGTGGAAACATTGTAAACATTGCAATGCACCAAGTAGAGACATGAACCGGAAGATTATTACTCTCAACATCCAATCTCAACATAAGAGAGAGTATAACCGGTCAGTGATGTTTCCCTGATTATTGATATGCCACCATATGCACACAATATTTTCTACTTCCCGTATGCTTTACTGAGTCCACATCATAATAACATTGTGATGCTCTTTTTCTAGAAAGAAAAAAAGACAATTCGGGGAAAATAAAACTTGTACAGGAGCAGTGAAAGCAACAGACAGAAATGCCATCAGGTCCTATGACTTACTTCATGGATCTCCTCTCTGAACACATAACCTTCTTATGGAAATAGGAAAAGCGGAATACCACAGAAAATTCTCTGCACTCACGGAACTGAACTTCCTGATTTCAGCTATCAGTTTATCTTTAGGATCTGCAAACCAAATAACATCATTCAAGATCAGGCTTATGGAGTGATATTCATATATGGCCCATGAAAATATGGTTGATATTGTTTGTGATCAGTATGAAATGCAACAGTTTATGAGTTTCTTCCCCTTCTTCTACCCCACATACTCTATTTACTCTGGTGCTACCCTACTGCATTATACAATAGATAGAAAAAATAATTAGAAAATAAAGAAACAGGAACAAATATTGTGTCTACATATGCTATGTTGGCTGACATCACGAAGCATTCTCCAGTGTAACTTAAACAGCTTAATCTTACTAATTTCTTTTTCTTCTAGAAGTTTGAAAATGAGAAGTCTGTAAGAGCTCCATCATCACTTTCATGCATGTAAATTACATCTGATCCTTGGATTTTTTTACTTGTATCATACATCACAAACTTTCAAAGCCAAACTCTTGGTATCTCCCTCCACTACTAATCATTCCAGGAAATCACAAGTTTTACCACTTTCATTCATTGGTGTGAAAATTAAACATGATAAACAAATTTGCGAGCTTTTGCTGCACTAACTCATGTCAACTCTGCCCATATTTGTTCTTTTTATTATCTGATGGAACTGTTTGTTTCATCCAGAGTCTCCTGAAGGCCCCAAGCCAGAGTTTAAATGTCAGTAAGAACATTTCCCATGGCTATGGGTAAGAATTTAGTTCTCCATACTGCTTTTGCTGTTATTTCAGAAAGCTGACAGTGTTTTTTCTCCTTTTAACCTTTTAACCTGTCTCTACTTTTTAATTATCATAGAAGAAAAAGAAAACCCCAAAATAAATCAGGTTGCATACAATTAAGCCATAGGGAGGAACCTTCATTTAAGCTTAATGGGTAACAACAGTTTTCCTCAATCCTTTAAAAACAGTCATTGCCCAAACATCAACATATGGATCACCTAACTTATAAAATCTCTCATTTTTCATCTTATTAAAAACTATTACAGAGACTTTCTTTCCTCAGAATGTGAGGTGTGACTAACACCTGTTTTTGATAGATCATGTCTAATATGCAAGTATTTTTTTTCATATATAGTAGAAGAAAAATTGAAGATAAATACAATGTTCAGCAAACTATGATATCTAGAACATATTATAGGAGAATATTGTAATATATATACAGGCCTTTATGTATATACCTTTAGGTGTATACATAGATGCATGTATTGGCCCGAGTCTTTAAAACCAGAGCTGAGCTGGATGCACGACACTTCCTGTCACAAAAATTGCCATGGCAAAGCAAGTCTCCTAGGACAGGACAAAGGACAGAAACTATATGGAGCAGAGGGAATACTTATTTGGAAATCATGATGTGGAAATGGACTTGAAGCACTCTCAGACGAATACATCTGAAGAGCTGCAGCATTCTGGCTTTATTTAAACGCAAACTTTTTGCAGGATAGTGAGGGGACAGACGGAGATGTGCTTTGCCAACAGCTGTGTTAAGTGCCTGCCCCTTCACCTCTGGCTAATTTGTCACCAGTCCCCTGCTCACCTCCAGTCTGCTGGTGGATTTGTCATTAGCTGAGCCCTTCCTATGCTACTGCAGCCCAAACTGACCGCGCTTGCAAACCTCTCAGTTAGTAGAAGAGCGATGATACTTGCCTTGACCAAAGACCGCTGTAGCCAACTCTCTTTGGCATGCACTACTGATACATAAAAAACTGAGTATGCCTGGAGGGATTGTTTTTGGGGCAGCTTCATGGTTTCTATCTGCCTGTGCTTCTCAGGCTTCCCACGCTGGTTACTGTAACCAAGCCATGTTGTTTAATATTAACCCATCCACCATAATAACCGCTTTTCAAAACTTTTTATACCTCTGGTTTATACAACTTTCTGCAACAGTGAGTATCATCATTTAATCAGGTTGTGTGGGGAAAAAAGTTTCTTTTTTTTGTTTAGTTTTTGAGACTTCTTGTTCATTAAATCCTGGTTATAAGCGACTATAATTCAGTTCTTTAAACTGCTGGTGAATGGGAGGCCTGCAACCTCTCTGCCATCATAAGCACATCAAGATTTCAGAAGGTCTGTTTGTGCTCTCACATTTGTTCAAATCCATCTTTAGGCACTTAATTATAGCAGAAAAAATCTGATAGTCTACCCATACTGAAAATCTGTACCAGCAAACTTTTGGAGTTCTCCGTTTATAACAATTTCTGTTTACTTCAATTTCCATTTTGGAAATTAGATTCCATTTATACCAACTTCACAACTTGTCAGAGTTTGTACCTGAATGAAATAAACTCTACAGTAAAGAACATTTTTGTTGGTATATCTATGCTACCATTATTCAACCAGGATAGTGATATTGCTTAGTGCTGTGATTATTAATGTGCCTAATTTACTTAGCTATGTTGGCAGAAATTTAGCATATAGACTAGGCTTTGCTTTCATTTCTTTCTTCTTTTGTTTTGCTTCATTTAACTCAAATTTCCTCCTAATTTGCCTAAACCAAACTAAAGTAAGCCTTATGTACTCTGAAAAAAAAATGTATTTCTACTGGTTTAATTAACCTGTTTCAAAACCAAACACTAAATTAAACAAGGATATGTCTTTGTAAAGTACACAGCAGAACATCCAAAAAAATAATTACAACAGGGATAACTTTGTAAAATGTGCTATGAACATGATATAGAAAAAACACTGTAACATTGAGCTTTGAAGAAACGTGGAGACTCAATTTTACAGGAGGCTGTTAGTTCTCATTATAGACTAAGCACATGAAAGAAATCTAAAAATTGTAGCTGTGCAGTGAGTCAGGTCTGGAGAGATGCTGACATTAGACGTCAGGACTGCAGGCCAAATAGCCAGCATACTGCTCATAGAAAGGATCAGGGGAACAGGACATGCCAGGGGGAAGGGCTGACACTTGACAAACAGAATATTCCTCTTCTTGCATATATATTGGCGGTACATTTTTGAATTGTTTTTTGCTGAGTTTACAAAGATATACACTGTCGGTCCTTAGCACACATACCATTATCTATTTAAAAGGCTAGTCTCCGCTCCCACTGATTCCCTCTTCAATGCTGGACTTGCTGCTGTAATTACTGTAACAACCTTCTGTGTCACAGGCTGTTTCTGTAAGTTTGCATAGCATTTAGTCAAAATGGGGCTGTGATACTTCTTGGGGTCATTAATATAACACAAGCAAAGAATGTAATTAAATATTTATGTGACTCTTCCTTGCCATGTTTGATAAATTTTATTTTATTTTTTAATGAGATCTTTGAGCCTCAGTTTATAGCTTTAGTAAGATCACTTCAAAATCCTCCTAGAGAGTAACAGCCTTTTGATCTCTTGTGAAAGGCAACTGGGGAGAAAACAGTATTTCACCTAGAGAGCACTGACTAATACTTTAGACCAGATGAGTATGTGAAGAACTGGTTGACAATAAATATTGACAGAATTAAAGAAAAATTATATTAATGTATTTTAACCTTTTTTTTCCGTGGTTCACATTATTACACCATGGGAAAATAAAGCTCTGCAGTATTGTAGAGCTTTCTAATAATAAGCAGCTTGTTCTGGTTTCTTGTTCTTCAAGAATGGTTGTTCAGACCTCTATCACAGACTGCTCCTTTCACATCTATTCAGTGAAAACACAGGGCTTTTCAGGAGCATCAGAGATTTGGGAAGTTTCTACGAACATTAGGGATATATTTCTATAGTAAAATTGCCTACTTCTTTAATTAGCAAAGCCCATTAAAACCAAATACATCCACTTTTGTCTTGCAAAATGAAGTACTTCTATTGTTATTTCTTTACTCTTCAAGTTAGCTGAGATCCTTCCATGAGCTAATGACTTACTTTTGCTATTAAAGCCACTGAATTGCTTGTCCTTCAACCACCTTGAAGTGTACAAATAGCTACTAGTTTGTGTTAGTCATTAGCAACTCACCAGTTTAGGCCTTTTGTGCTGCACTGAAATAGATATATTGGGAAATTATTACAAGCTTTGAATTCTTCTAATTTATGTCTTTCTACAGAAACTCAGAATGACTTGTCATACCTCAGTCACCATGTATATTTGGTAACTCTTGGCTTTCAAGACTTAATGAAAAAGGAAAAAAAAATTTGTATTTCCAAACATATGAAATTTGTGCTGTGTGCCCACAATATTAGGAATATATGCAGCATGCAAAATACCTGTATCATAATTTATTTATGACCTCCAGAAATGCTGATATAACAGCATATATTCAGTGTTGAGTACAAAACCGCCCAACTTCTGTTGGACTTCTTTGACCCGAGAACTATAAACATTATGACTGTGTACACACTTGATAAGGACACAATTACACCATTTATACTAATATATGATTATATCAGTATAATAGTGCTTTCGACATACACAGAGCACAAGCCACGTCTGCAAAAATCTTACAAATAGGACTTCTACCAGTGCACAGCTGCCAACATTGTAGGATTTGTAGGGTACATGTGCTTTACTGCTCTCCGTCCTTTCCTGCTCCTGTCCTTCCCTGTCCTTCCCTGTCCCCTGTCCTCAATTCAAGAGGTACTGAGGCACACAATGTGTCATAGGTCAGTGCCTGAATGTTAAGCATCCATTTTTAAGTACGCTGTAGGCTCCCATACTAGTTCTCAGACCTTATGGGAAATGTAGGGAAGGGGATTTCACTTCTCGCATTTTCCTTTCTTTTACCTTTCAAGTTTTGAAGTACTTTTTCAATAGCCATAGCTCGTTTTGCCAGTTTGCAGGATGTCTGCTGTGCTTTTATTGTCAGAAACGTGAAACTGTGTGATTAATATAGCTCTTTTGTCCCCTTCAGAATTGGAGTGCATGGTTCTTCGATATTTGCAGAATATCAATGCCCATTCTATTGACCCACAGTGCTACGATAAAGATGAATGAACACAAGAAAAAAGCAATGAAAATCAGCATATGCTATAGACATTCACAGACCAGTTATACATAGTGGTCCTGTTATCTCTGGTCCAGGAAAGGAGAAATGGGTTTATACCACGGTGTACATCTGAATTAAACAACTTCTACTGTAATTTTTTTTGTTGCTGTTCTTGAAAACCATTTTGCCTATTTACTTGGGTTTTATACAGCTTTCAAATATTTTTTAAATTTTAGTTTAGGGATATAGAATTGAAAGAGATCTCTCCACTTACTGAATACAATCCTCTGCGCTTGCGAACCATTTCGTATGATTCCTTTCATAAATTAATAAAATTCTATTATTTCTCTGATTTCCGATCTCAGTTACACTGTGTCCACTGTGTATCTTTTTTTTTCTTTTTTTAATATAATTATTATTATGAAATATTGACCATATTGTTCTTAAGTGTAGGGGGGGGTGGTTGTGGTAACGGTTTTGGTTTTGGTTTGGTTTGGTTTGGTTTGGTTTGGTTTTTCACTCCCTAAAGTTTATTTCACTTGTATTTCAAGAGTTCAGTAGTCTTCCTATCTCAAGGTTAGTTTGGTCAAGCTAAGCAACTGACAGTCTGCATTTCCTACTTTAGGGTAGACACAAAATCTCTTAATAATGCTGGTAGCTAGCTCTAATATGAATATTTCATTCTTCAGTATGTATAACAAAAGAAGTGTACAACTCACTGGTGCCTTCTATAATTCCTGTCTCAAATGTAACTAATTATTTGCCTGCAGTTTTCAAAAGCAATTGCAGTTGCTTTTTCAGTCTTAGTTCCAAATAGACTGAGGGATAGTTTCTTCTTTGACTATGCTACTGACTCCTAGTTCTGTACAGACTATCACCTCATTAAGATTCCTGTAACCCTTGCACTCTTCTTCCTTGTTTGTTTTTTTTTTTTTTATATTGTAGACCTTCCAGTGACTACTATTTCACCATATACTAGCTTTATAATATACTTTCACTGGCTAACATTCTGTTCAAACCTTCTCCTGCCTTTATCAGCTGTAAATATTTATTACTAGTTTTGTAGCGTGTGAGCCATTTTGCTCCATTATAATTTATTTTATTTTGCTAGATCTAGTAAATATATCACGAATTCATATCATTCTTTTATTGGATAGCAAACCAACGAGCAACTGTATTAAAACTAATGCATTTTGACATCTATCAACACTTATAAAAACATCGTTATTGAACCTCAATTATGTTCATTAAAAAGGCATAAAACCAACTTCTAACACTGCTTATATGACAATATATTTACAGTCATAGCACCTGTGCTTCTTTGCAGCTGTGTTTAATGTGGTAGGGATAAGAATGGAGGTGATTCTGGTATCTCATCAGGGGAAGCAAGGTGCTGTGTAGCTGCATGTAGTTATGTATACTGATGCGCCCATAGGATGAAAAGCATCTCAGACTTCTGCACAGTATTATTCTGAAATATCCATTTGCATTACTTTGTGATGCCTTTCTGGAGATAGTCTTTCATTTCTTTTGTCTTCAGTTAAGTAGTCCCTCCTACTCCTTTTCTTATTGCCAGCAGTCTCTTCAGACTGGAAAATCTATGAAAACTTGTTCTCCTTTGCGTGTGCCTAATGACTGCCTTTGCCAATGGTGTGTTTGTGAAGATCACTTAAGGGAATTTATTTATTTATTTATTTATATACTTTCAGTGATTGTAAGAAAACAAAAGATGGTTCTGAACTATCTAAATCCTTTCTATTAGAGCATGCAGCTTGTGAAGGTTGCTTCAAATCTTAAGTTAGCTTAAGTTAAGCAAAAGCTATCTTTGGAGTGTCTAGTCTAGAGAACAGCACTGGACTACTGTGAAAGCCTTTAGACATAAACAAGGAGAATTGGCCTGCTGGTATTCCTATACAGTAAAAGTAACACACACTGTTAAACCGATTAGAAGCAATAGTAGTTATAGATGATACACTTGCTCAGCTCAGTGACTAAGTTACTTTTGAAAATCTAGTAGCTTCAGCAGTGCCAGTGGTTTACTGTACAGTAATATTTTAAATGTCCTATTTGTATACCTAAACATCGGATTTAATATTTCTTCATTAATGCTTATCATGAATTGATTTTTTTTTTTTGCTATGCTGCTGTTGTAAGTGAGTAGAAAAAATCGGTCTTACTGCCAAGAAAACATGGAAATTAAATTATTCTAATATCCTTTTATTTAACATTGGAAGATATTTTAAAAATATGTAACCTTAATTAGGAATGAATATTTGGACAAAATCTTGAAATTAATTTGGAGAAGCAAGAAAAGTGGATGTTTCAGATCCCCCTAGGGAAAAAAAGGCCAACAAAGCCATAAATCCCTCCAACCAAAAAAACCAAACCACAGTGCTGGGTTAATACAATTTCCTTTTTTGGACTTCATTGCATGGTTTTTCCAGGTTTTTAGTCAGGCTTGTTTTCGTAGCAGACGTTTCCTGCTTGCCTATGTAATCTACATTCACATTTGCATCTACCTCCTTAACCAGCTTCCCATTCATATTTCTCACTCTGGATTCAACCACATATCCATTTTGAAAGAACCGGATTTACCCGGAAATATGGCCTACATATAAAAGGTATTTGATAGTCTGTACGTTTTTATTTTCAGTTGACTTCTGCAAGCAATTTTCAGCATCTCTTCAAACAATTTATAACACAGTTCCTTCCTCCCTATAATGTCCTGGTAAGTGACAACAGTCCTATCATCAGTACTCTCTAAGAAGATCTAGGGTTTCTTCCCTTCCCTTGCATGACAACTCTGTGCATTGGGTAACTAAATCTTTCTGCTCATCAAGATCATGGGCTTGCAACTGTGAGCAAACAGAAATTATACCTTTATCCAGATGTTACTATCTATGGCTTAAAGAAATGTACAAAACAATGCTTGCTGTTGCACATTTTTGGTTTATCTTTCACTAGAGAGGATGAGGCATCTGTGTACAGCTTCTGACAGCCAGCAGCCATGAAAGATATATTCAAACCAGAACAGCTTGATCACGGGAAAGGAAAAAGTTTGGAGGGTTTCAGTAAACACAAACAGCTTGGGTTTTTGAGTTTGGGAAATCTGCAGGACTAAATTTTAAGAGTGGAAAGAACTCTCTGAACTAAAAGATAATGTTACTACAAAAAGAAAAGGGATAAATGCAAAAAGAAAGTAAAGATCCTGCAGGACTTGAGACAAAGTTCCTACCTTTCCATCAGAGATTCTTGAACAGCTTCCCAGTAGGGTTTTTTTTGGTGCGGATCTCCTAGAGCTGTTAAAATAGATCATGGTTTTCTTCCTACAGAATTTATAACTCTTAGTTGTCTGAGGCATCAGGAAATTATACTCAATGACTGCAAAAGTGATCTTCCAGCCAATGCATGGAATTAATCTCATTTTTCTGTGGTACAACAAAATGTAGGTATCTAGATTAATTCAGATTATCTAGACACTACCTAAAGTTAATGTAAAAAGATCTGAGATTTTAGAGGGTGATTCATCCCATCCTAAACTGTATATCTATTACAGGAATGATTTTTCTCTAGGAGGGCTTACAGTTTCCCATTGACTGTAAGGAGCACCTAGAGATTAGTTTAAATCAGCCAGCTTTAAAGGGCTAAAGTTGCATGAGGCGAATGCTGTCATATTTTCTGTCACATTAGGATATCAGCAAAGGTTTCACCACACCAGAATTTTGCAGTCGGTTCTTACATTTGAATCTTATTTATTAGTGATATTATCTTTAAATATATCTTACAAACTGTCCTTGTAATATGCTGATAACTGAGTGAGGAAAAAAAAAAAGGAAATCTCTGTTTTTATAAAACAGTTTGTTCAGTGTATTAGAAGGCAGTAATTTAAATACAGTAAGTAATTTTAGACAATAATACTCTGGGAAAATGAAACAAAGTAGGTGAAAAATAAACATGAAGTACAGACAGTCCTGTAAATTGACACAACTCCATAGAAATCAGTATAGGTCGTTGTCCTTGTAGCAGCTATTAACGTGATCTCTTCAACCAAAGTTATAACTCAAGGTTGGGCCTTCAGTAGCCATTTAAAGAAAGCATGTTGGGCGTACTTCTGTTTACTAAAATGCAAAAGAAGTAAGTTCAGTGGAAGCACTGCCTCCTGCCCACAGACAGAAAAGAGGGAGAGAGGTAGGAGGAATACTTTGCGAATGTCACCTGGTTCAGAATGTGCACTGAAATGGTTGTAGAATCTGAAGGTTTTATGTTACCTCACAAGAAATAATGAGAGGGTAAATTGCTTTTAACCTACCTCTGTGTCTGCTACAAAGTCATACAACCATAGAATAATTTCAGTTAGAGGAGTCCTCTGAAGGTCAGTCCTCTGAAGTTTAGTCCAACTTTGTACTAAAAGCAGGTCTAGTTGGAGTTGGTTGCTCAGAGCCTTGTTCAATCAAATTTTAAATATCCCCAATGGTGGAGCAACATTCTCCAGGGTTTGACCATCCTCACAGTGAAAAATTTTAGCCTTATATCTAACCAGCATTTGCCACATTCCAATCTGTGTTGATTGTTTCTTGTGCTATCGCTTCTCCCTTACAAATCCAGCTCTCCGAACCTGTGTGTCATGTGTCCCTGGTCATCTTGGTGGCCTTGCATTATATTCATTCCAGTATGTCCATCTTCATTTATTGTACAGGGGTTCCCAAACGCAGCCCAGTACTGTGGATGTGGTCTCACTGGTGTCACATGGTGAAGAATAACTACTTCCCTGGACCTGCTGGCTGTATTCTCATTAATGCAGGCCAACATGCAGCCGGCCATCTTCTTTGCAAGAAGGGCACACTGCTTAATCAAGCTCAGTTTCTTGTCTACCTTGCCACCAGCCAGCATAGATGAACAGAGAATTTCTGACTGAATTCAAATGCAAAAGGAAGTATAAAGGAAGTAGAAGCAGGGATGGTCTACCATGAAATTCTCTAGCTTGCTTGATATCTTTAGGCAAACTGTTAAACCAAGTTTAACTTGAGTATTTCTCTTACCACAAATGAAGAATTGCAAGTTTGTGTGTTGCTCTAGTTCTTCAAAGTATTTTGTTGTTGGTTAACAGCTGTAAAATACATCCTGATCTGTACACTGAAATGGAGGACCATTTATTTCAATGTTTATTTTTGCTCCTACATTCTTGCTATCTGTTCCTGAAACTTTTGACTGGGAATATCATGAGAACATCTGTGTTCATAGTATTGGGAAGAGAAAGCTATTCCCCTTTTCATATATGAACTACAAGGTCTGCATATTTCTAGAGAGATGTGGAAAAATAAAATTAGCAGCTGAAAAACTCCAGACTATTATTTGTAGTCTATTTGCTTCAGTTTACTTTTGTCCTGGTTTCAGCTGGGATAGAGTTAATTTTGTTCCTAGTAACTGGTACAGTACTGTTTTCTGGATTTAGTATGAAAATAATATTGATAAGACACTGATGGTTTAGCTGTTGCTCAGTAGTGCCTACCCTAAGTCAAGGACTTTTCAGTTTCCCGTGCTCTGCCAGCGAGGAGGTGCACAAGAAGCTGGGAAGGAGCACAGCCAGGACAGCTGACCCGAACTAGCCAGAGGATTATTCCATACCATAGAACATCATGCCCAGTATAGAAACCGGGGGGAACTGGCTGGGAGGCACCAACCGCTGCTTGGGGATGGGCTGGGCATCAGTCAGCAGGTGGTGGGCAATTACATTGTGCATCACTTGGTTTTCTTGGGTTTTATTCCTTTCTCTCCCTTTGCTATCTCCCTTTTCATTACAATCATTATTATTTTTAATTATTTTATTTTTTAGAAATTTTATTTCCATTATTAAACTGGTTTTATCTTTTTCCAATTCTCCTCCCTGTCACACCGGGGCAGCGGGGAGGTGTGAATGAGCAGCTGCATGGTACTTAGTTGCCAACTGGAGTTAAACCACGACAACTTTTTAGTGTCTTATAATTCTGAAAAGGGAGAGACTGGCAGTGAATGGAACAGGTCCATCGAGGTAGCGATGTTACCAATCTAAAGAGAGTCAACCCAGCCAAATTCAGTCTGAAGGAATCATCTCTTGTAGCAAAGAAAGTGTATTTTCCTATCATATTCAGAATTATTAATTCTGGGACTGAATATTTTGTCCATATGAGCTTCTGGATACATCCATCTGAAACAGCTTTTTTTGTTCCGTCAAAACTGAAAGTTCTGAAAAAGCTGGAATAAGAAAATATTTGGAGTCTCTCTCTGAGAATTAAAATGGATAAATATGTGAATAAATATTTTTTCTGATTGCTTTGGTTTTAAGAACATTTTTAAGTGCCTTTGAAAGCAAATGATTGTTTCAAACTACTGAAATCAAGTATATTGAATTGCCTTTTTTTTATACTTCCCTAAAAATTACCTCAAAATCACATGCTGGTTTTGGTTAACCAGCATGTGCCCCTTTGGGTGAAAAAAAAAGGAATGTAAAAAAAAAAAATTACTAAACTACACATTTGGTAGGAAAACTACCAGAATCTCTGAGCTTCCTGAAAGCGAGAAACTTGCTGCAGGTATCCATCTGTTCAACAAAGATGTTGGGCATCAGGAGTGAGAATTGGCTGGACCAAAATACATTCTTCCTCTTCCCTTGACCAGTTCCCAATAGAAAAGAAGTGTCTTGCACTATTTGTTCTTAAAATATAGAAAGAATGTAAGGTAATACAAAACTTTCGTCAGTGTAGTTTACAGATCACATTTATCTGGGACTATGAAATTATAGTAATATCAGCTTTGATAAATGTGAATTACGATAGGATGAGGATGTGGATGTCTTTCTTCCTTGTCATCTATAGGTACCTGAATATCTCAGTGGTTTTGGAAGAAATGATGTACTACATCCCTCTCTCATTGGATGCATAGGAGAAATCTTCACCATGTGGAAAGCATCCCCATAGCATCCGAAAGGAAATTTTTGCAGAAAATTCCACCTGGTTCCACATGTTTCCTCAGAAGAAAGAGTGATGGGTCTCAATGTTTACAAAATCATCCTTCATATATTTGTAAAATCAATGTGTGAGTAATATTTCGTTGCAGCTAGGACATATGTAGGGCAAAGTTTGTAAGCAGACCAACAAGTGTTATGCTTCAAGTACAGATGAAAAATTTTGACAAGGTTTCAGACACAGTTCATACTTCAAACTCAGAAAAAGGACCTGAAGAAGGACTTGTGTAACCAAAGTTCTGATTTTTTTCCTCTTCTATTATACTAATTAGTCTTATACAAGATGTTATTTCTATTTACAAACCTTTCTGTAGTTTATCTTTCAGTGAGACAACTTACATAAGTACTTCAGAATGAAAATCTACTTTTAATCAGTTCATTCAGGGAAAAAAATAATAGTAGTTTACATCATGTATTGCCCCTATAAAGTTAAATGCAGTTTAAAGAAATTAATCTTAGTCATTTTGTCAATGAAATTTTCTTTATGATCACTATTCTTTGCCCTACTTCTCAGAAACTAAGCAGAAAAAAGAAATCTCATATTAATGCGTTAATAGATAAACAGAATATTTACTTATTTGACCTTCTTATTCCATGGTTCTTTATGATAACTGCCTATAAAACAATCTGTCATTTAAGAAAAAGAAAATAAATAATCGTATAGAAAGCTATATTTCAGTACCTTACAGTCTTTACTCCATATTTTTGTTCTTTATTTTGTACATCAATACCATTTTGGCATTTTATATACATAACAGAACTTTGTATATACATTATACAACTTTATATACGTTACAAACTTTGTACAAAGTTGATTTGAAGTATGACTTATGTCAAAGTTGTGTACAGAAATGTTCAGAGAGAACTTTTTGCAGTTTTATTCCATTTTCTGAAAGCTAGTATATAACAATATGTCAGCAGCTGCAGGTACAACTGTGCTGAGGTTCTTGCTTATGTGATCATACTAGCAGCAATGACAAAAATAACTGACATTTTTACCTGTAAAACTTTTACATTTATTGGTACGCTGGCCCTTATTGGATTTCATAATGTAAATAAATATTTTTAAAATATTTTTTAAATATTTGAACCTGGCTAAAAGCAGCCCTGCTCTTCTCCCATGTGTATTTACATTGTTTGATGGAGTGAGGTTAGGGTGCTCAGTGCCTTATAACACTGAATCCAAAAGTGACAGCTCTTTGAGATGAGCAAGGTTCCTTTCTAATCTGCAATGTACATGACTAGTGAACAGAAAATTAAGGATAAAATAGGTATAGTATTTTTGAGAAAATGTGGAGAGATCCAACAGGCTGCAGCTTATTAATATTCTCTTCAGGCAACCAAAGGTCAGCTGAACCCTGAGCATAAACAGACACACATCATAAAACCCTTCTATTCGCATCACTCATTGTAGCATAAATACAGTTTTCTCACATGTCACAGCAAAAGTTCAGGGCTATGCAGGATCAGTTCCTCCTCTCTCCCAGTATGACTGATGCCATAAACTAATTGTCATCCAAGTCTTATCAAACACCAGTTATTTGATCTTTCTTTGGTTAACTTTAGATCGAACTTGGCTTTGTTTTTATCATTTTTTGTGATAAAAGACTGGAAGCCTCTAGAGAATTAAATATATCAATATTTCCAAAGGACTATAAATAGAAAATCCTTTAGACATATCTTCAAACTGTGAAGTTCATTTCCTACTGTGAAATCTCACTGTTTTCGGAAAATACCTTTGCTATTTCAAAAGAATAAATATATTTGCAGCTTGTGACATTGTAACACTGAAATAAAATTGTTTAAATGTAAGTATATAATTTTCTTCATACAGATACTTGTAATTTTCCTGAAGAGCTAGTATCTTGCCATTTTGTACAATAATAAGGAAAACTGGAGAAAGAGCAGTATAAGCTAGCCCTGTTCAAGTTCCAAAGGCACACAGAAAATGTAGATCAACATATTATCGTTTTATATATATAGCTGTCATATTATGTCACCACACTTCAAAGTAATAAATCATCGAAGCTTATTATGTCAGAACTTGAAAACTATAGTACATTGCTGTTGATACAATAGACCCTTAAGACAATGCCACGATCTGCACTTTCTAGCACAGATATTTGCTCTGCAATAAAGCAGGAATAGCAAAAGCTCACAAGGCCTCATGCTCTTTGACTTCCTGGAGTTTGGCAGGCTGTTCATCCACCTGACACAATTAATCCCAACAATTAGACAGTATAACAACAGAAACATACGAACTTTTTCTGAGAACCACTTCATCATATGTTGCATAAAAATATTTGAGGGCTGGGGAATGGTCAGACTAAAAGTTCAGTTCATGATTATTTATAATACAGCATACATTAGTCTAAATGGAGTCTATGAACAGCTTTGCCATTTGTTGTTTAAAAAAACAAAGAAGGAAGAGAAAAATGAGCTCCATTTGCTTCAGACAGCTATGGGGTGGTCAAGCTAGAGTACTTGGCACAGAATATGTTTAGAACTGAAAAGAAGTTTATATCTGGGCTCTGCTCACAGCTTATTTAACTCATCCGTAGCTCCCTTTGCTATCCCAAGCATTAAAATATATTTCTGCAGTCCTCCTGTGGGCTCATTGCAGCTAATCGTGGCTACCAAGAGAGGGGCTGAGGCTGTCCCGGACCCTCCGTGGCTGTGACAGGCAGTCCGGGGCAGAAGTTTCTGTAAGCAAGGCTTCCCTTGCAGACACAGTCTGCCACAGCTAACCCAGAAGGCAGGCTTTTCTCCCAGTAAAAACAATAGTAGGGAGCAGGACTCCTGCATGCTAAGTGGTAACCAAGGCCTCGAGCCAAAGTCTCTTTTTCACCTCACAGGGCTAAAATCTGGCAGCCTAGGAAGGCATTTGGATTTTCAACAGAAGTAATTTTTGGGACCGATCCACTAGGAGAAGATCGCCACCGTCATCAAAAGTGCTTATCTTGGCTGTACCCGTGGATGGGTGACCCAGCTGACACCGCAGCTGGGGAGGTTTCAGTGGTGGCAGAGCCTTCCACACCAACCTCACCAGGCGGTTTGACCTTATCAGTGCTGGTAAGACATCCTTTACACTTGTACTAGAAGAAAACCCAGGATTGGAAGACATACTGCAACCAAGACGGATATTTTAGACTCGTGACATAGTGTCCCGTGGACTCCTGTCTGAAGTAAGCGGTTTTGAAATCTCAATGTGAAAGACCTTTTACAACTATGGATTTTCAGAGATATTTGTGTTGGTGAGGCATATCCTACACCTGAGGAAAGCCAATGCTGCATGGCTTCCCCTGTACTTTATTATTATTATACTGTCCAGAGAATATGGTGAGGATTCAATATCTTATATAAATTCATTAGAATACACAATACACAAACCTTCTTGCAAAGTTAATAAAATCTTTCTGGCTACCTTTACATTTACCTGGCTTGCAACTAACTTAGAAGTGTAAAGAAATCAAGCATTCAGTGAAATAAAATGTGTTTGAGACACTTCCTGAAGACTTTGCTCACATAAATCATCACCCTCTTCCGAACAGACATTTTTCCTTAGGTGATAGGTACAATAAAGACAATAGTCTTCATTGATCAAATAATTCAACTGTAATGTAATAAAAGTTACTACTACAAGATTAAATTTTTCCCTCATAATATTTTACAGACCTAAGAAATCAGAATACTGTTAAAAAATAGCAAATTATTTGAACTTTGACCAAAGACTGAACTGTTGCCATTAGAAATTTTTTAAGATGAAAACGAAGTTTAGTAACTTCCTACCATGAATCTTTTCCCTCCTTTCCCCCTCCTTTTTTTATTCACTTGCTGACCTGTTTGACTATGGTCTGGACTGAAAATAAAATCAAATGACACATGGAGATACAGGTTAACATTTCTAACTCAATTTTTGCAGAAGAATTCTTATGCTTAATTCAGCTAAGATTTAGCAAAGTCTCTCTGTATCTAGGCTGAAATGAACTGCCAGGTTGGACCGACACTAATAATTCTGGGCAACAAATGTGGAAGAGCTTGAGGGAGCTTCAAATCCCTACAGTGATGTGTTTCCACTACTATTCACTGGGAAGTTAGCTCATGCTAGCGTAGCTCCTTCTCCCCCACATTTGTATTAGGATACATCCATAACTGCTGTGTGGATAGTAAAAGTATGCATTTGTCTGGAAACCACATAAATGTGGTGCAAAACACACCTAGCTAAAAGAAAAACAGCTTGGGGTAATTCTCTTGTAATCACTGAACATTGACTTGGATGGAGCTATATCTATTTACATCATGAAATGGTCTTAGTTTTTTTTCTTGAGACTGAACCATTTCACAGAAGAGGTAAATAGAAACCCTGCAAGAGGTTGCCAGTGCAAACAGCAAAGTGCAACTGGCTTTCCAGGGATGTTCAGGCTCTGGAGTAAGGCTGAGAGGCAAGAAACCATTTCCCTTTTGCCCCTCTAAGGCATAAACAGGGATTTTAGACTCAGACAGGGCCTTCAAGTGAAATCAACTCTCATGTAAAACAAGGAATCTGAAGGCAATGAGTTAGACATTTTTTAGATGCAGACTGAACCCATAAATTAAACCAGACTTGTATTTTTATGTTGTGTTACTATAACACATTATTGTGCAATTATTGACTTATAACATCCTCATCCAACATTCAGAGTTGCTTGAACTTGGAATAAAAAATATGTCTCAAACCCAGCTGGGCCAGGGAGTTTCTCACTGCACCTGTATGCTGGATAAGATCTATAACTATGTAAGGTGCTCTACACATTTTTAAAGATGTTCCCATTTATTTTAAATATTCCATTCTTTTCATAGATCATTTCTAGACCATTTCAGCCTTTTTTACCTCATTTTGGCAGTTTAAGTAGGACTTGAGGGATGTCTTAGCCTCAAATGGGAAATCTTTGCTGAAAAATCTGTTGAATGATTAGGAGATACACAGCACTTTGTTTTTCAGCTGGTGTAAAAAAGGTATTACTTCTTTACAGCAGTTTCAGATATCTGGTGCTAAGAGTGAACTGAAATATTTGCCCTAACCTAAAAAAAAATAATTTAGTATGGCTTTGTTTTAAAACGTGCTGTTCTTTTGAAGTTGTTATATATGCCTCAACCAAAAAGAAAAACTTAAACATCTGGCATTTTCTTCCTGTTTTCCCATGTCTTGTCTAGGAAGATGAATTCCTCAAATCATTGTGTAACTTATGTAATATCTATTACACATAATCATTACCTGCTACGATGTTTTGGCTGCAACACATCTTACAGTTTAGACGAGAGCTTGGCCAATTACACACATGATGTGAGTAGGTGTGCCAGCTCTGAACCTGACCTGAGGTCTCCAACATGTGTTTTACGTTTCCTAGTCAGATTGAGGATTGTGTTGTTGGATGCTTTATATTTTGCTTTCCAACTGGAACAGACAGTCACAGGGTAAGAGAAGAGATGCCTTAGAATATTGTTATCCTCTATCTGTTGTTATCTAGAAAGTGATTGTTTTTAAAACACATCTTTTTCAGACTTTCATCTAGTTTTAGAATTCATACATGTGACGGGGTGTTCATATTCTTCTTCTTGAGATTTTTCTATTGCCTGGTATTTGTTTTAGCATGACAATTATTTTTGTATCAAAAACTTTTTTTCTATATCTCTGCCTAATTTCTAAATCTTTATTCTGTAATTCCACGTGCTCATACAGCTCAAACAGTTCCAGTTCTTTAAATGCTTACTAAGAGAAATGAAATGTAGTGCTATTCAGATGTCAGTTTGTCTCAGAGTTTTTCTAGCTTTCTGTGGAATTTGCAATCAATATATTTCTGGCAACAACTCTGTTATTGAGTGAATTAATGAACTAATTCAGCTGTAGTGGTCCAAACTGAGAGAAGATGATGCTGTTCTATGATATGAAACCTGTGCTTCTACAATGCTTCTATGTTTTGCAGAATCATAAAATAAGGCTAAGAAGATACTTGGAAAGGTGATCTAGTCCATCTGCCTGCCCCAAGGCTTGATCTGCTTATACCTATGGCAATCCTGGCAGATGTTTGTCTAACCTTTTTGTAAAAGCATCCACAATAAATGGTTCTTTATTTCTCCAATGCAAGTGTATGTCCATTTCCACACATGAGAACACACAGAGGGGTGCTTGGTGAAACTTCAGACTTGTGTATCCCTCATGTATTAAATAGCTAATTTTTACAAACTCTTTTATAGGAAAGCAACAGCACTTTAAAAAGCACAGCTCTAACAGATGGCTATTATTCCTGTGTGAAGAAAGCAATGGTTAATGGCTATACATTAGTGAAAGAACTAATGAAACAAAATGAAAAGAGAAAACAACTCTCCAAAAGCTAGTAAACATGGAAAGCAACTAGGAGTTCAAAACCAGCACACAAGACTTTTTTTTCATTAGATTACTAACTAATTAGTGATGGCTGTGCTGATCAGATAGAATGGGCCAGATTCTCATTTGGATTAGGTTCTGTCGGTCAATACAGTTAAGACCATATAACTGGCTCAGCATTTAACTCCACATGTAAAGAGAAAAATGAGCTTGATATATTATGTCTGGCAGATCCCATTTTGAAATATTTTTCTTTGAAATTCAACATATTCATTTATAAAGATGAGCAGTATACATAACAGTAGTAAGTACTGCATTCTTTACATTATCTCTCTGGAAACAATTTCATGTTATGAATGACTGATAGGGAAATATCAGGCAAACTCAGTAGAGGAAGAGCACCAATAAAAGCAATTATTCCTGTCAGAGCAAGAGAGATTGTTTCCAGTTTTTCATAGTTTAGATTCAAACAGCTCATATCTAATTTAGAGTCAGACCTTTCCATCCTGTGCTATGCTTCTGGACTCTTTGATTGTCTCTATCAGTTGTGAACATGACTGTGTAAAGAAATGGAAGATCATGCCTTACTTAAAACAGACATTTAGTTCTGATTTGTGTTTGCTTACCACTCTGCAAAAGTGACCGCTCACAGAAATCTCTCGAGGGAAATGCAATGCAGTTGTAGCTCAGATGCTTATCTCACTATAAGCCAAGAGACTTAAATCAAAAACCTTTAACGCAAGAGAAAGGAAATCTTTGCCATTCAAAGCTGCACATTGTTATACTTGCTTTGACACCCTGTGACTGCTCCATGACTTTTCAACAAATGCTTTTCATTTCTGATGCCAAAGACATCTAATAGTAAAATACCATGTATGAGAAGAGCCTAATATTTTATAGAAAATACATCTACAAACCCATGTAAAAAAATTACTTTTTATCCCTATGTATCACAAATCCAGTCAATTGAAGCCTACAGCAAGTTCCTGTTAATTTGGAAATATACTTAGCTAGAATATAATTGTGGGTAACGCAAAGCTGGGTGGCTGTGGCTGTGGCTGGCCTAAAATTTGTTGTCAGC
>NW_009629382.1:26844-43858 GCF_000690535.1 Cariama cristata
ATTAATTTCATTTACTCTCTTTGTCATGTCTCACTGGCTTCCTGTCTTTTTTGCTTGTTATCTCCAGTGGGCTGCTGCTGTCACTCTCAATTCACTTTCTACTCAGTTATTTGTTATCTGACGGATCTGTCTACACATTTTCTCAATATGGCATTTTTCCCCTCCTGAATCAGAGCTGTTATCATAAAACCTACACTGTGGGAGAAAGCCCACGCTGAACTTAAAAATGTAAAGAAAGAAAGAATTAGATTTACACAATTCCACAACAATGCTTCTGTCCAAGTACTCTGGCTGCCTGAGGAAAACAGTCTTTTTTCTTGTATTTTTTCCATATAAATAAAAGAAGCAGTGATAACGTACGAAAGATGTATTTATAGGCTCCAGGCATTATGCCTCAGCCTTTGCATCTGTGGGAAAGCCCAAGAATAACAGGAGTATTCCACTATGTTCAGAATAACATGGTATATAGATAAGGAATAGTGAAGGGCATCTTTGGCATATTTGTCTGTATGAGCCAGTTTGCAAAGTGTTCCTGAATGAGAGGACGTGATGTGTCCTGCAGTGCTGGACTTTCACAAGATTACCCACTGTAAGGGGACACCCACGTTTCAAAATGTTTATCATATATGTGTATATACATGTGGATGTGGACGTGCTGTTTCAATTACATTATCTCCACCTGACCTGACATAACAGATCACTCTGTAATACGGCTCTGTAAATGTTTAGGGACAAAATGGGACAACCAGGGTCAGATTGCCTTGTTCCTTCCCTAGCGGAGCAAAGGAAAACTATTGTACCATTTTATATGCTCCAGCTACACATAGGATATGTTTAAGTGCTTTGCTAAATTGCCTTTAACAGTTGGGCTAACTGAATGAGTATACAGTGCCAAGTGAGTGACAAAAAGCTACTCTCAGTGACTATTCTTACAACATGCAAGGGTTTTAACTCTATAATTTCTCCCAAGGCTAAGAAAATTTCAGAACTGAGGGTGTCCTTTTACATGTGCTTAGAAACCATACAGGTTTTGTCATAAAAGTAACTTCCCAGAAGTACACCAGAACAAAAAGTGTGTTATCAGAGCTGTCCCTGCCTTCTTGCACCCTGCTTTGGTGTAGGACAGAGGCTGTTCACCAAGGCCACCTTTGGTGAAGGACCCCAAATCTGTAGGCTCCTTTTATTGCCAGGGGAGACAGACTTCCCAAAGACGTAACCTTGATAGTCCCAGCTGGGCTCCTATACTATCCGAAATTGCCTCCAAAAGAAGTCTTGCTCTCACCATTGACTACAGAGGGAATCAAAGCAAATCATGCTTCTTTTGATAACGTTGGTCTCTGCTAATTCTCCACATAAGTGTTCAGTGCCTTGAATGCTCTTCAGCAATGTGTCATTGGTTTCAGCTGTGTTAGAGATTACATTTATTTCAGATTGTCAGAACATGAGAAAAAGCTGATTGATCATATGAGTTCTAAACCTGGGCAGCAGACAACAATAGAGATAGAATATAGGGATTGGCTATGGATATAATAATGTTTTCCCAGAATCTAACACCTGAGCTTCAAGCGATTCGTGTCTCAGGGAAGCACAAAATGACTAATAGTTTATACTGCTTTAAAGATCAGTCCTGGAAAATACTGTGACAAGAGCCCACTCTGATCTGGCAGCTTCCCTGTCAACAGCCTAAAATTCACCTTTCGGGGTGTGCCTGCACATATGCCCTGGTAGGATGGAAAGAGATGACTTGAATTATCATAGAATCAGAGAGTCATGGGATGGTTTGATTGGAAGGGACCTTAAAGATCATCCAGTTCCAACCCCTCTGCATGGGCAGGGACACCTTCCACCAGACCAGGTTGCTCAAAGCCCCATCCAGCCTGGCCTTGAACACTCCCGGGGATGGGGCAGCAACAGCTTCTCTGGGCAACCTCTTCCACTGCCTCACCACCTTCACCGTGAAGAATTTCTTCCTTATATCTAGTCTAAATCTTCCCTGTTCCAGTCTAAAGCCATTGCCCCTTGTCCTACCACTCCATGTCCTTTTAAAAAGTCCCTCAGCTTTCTTTTAGGCTCCTTTTAGGTACTGGAAGGCTGCTCTAAGGTCTCCCTGGAGCCTTCTGTTCTCCAGGCTGAACAACCCCAACTCTGTCAGCCTGTCTTCATAGGAGAGGTGCTGCAGCCCTCAGATCATCTTTGTGGCCTCGTCTGGACTCGCTCTAACAGGTCCATGTCCTTCTTGTGTTGGGATCCCCAGAGCTGAAGGCAGTACTGCAGGGGGGGGTCTCACCAGAGCGGAGTAGAGGGGCAGAATCCCCTCCCTTGATCTGCTGGTCACAGACCTTTTGATGCAGCCCAGGATACAGTTGGCTTCCTGGGCTGTGAGCACACATTGCCTGCTCATGTTGAGCTTCTTGTCGACCAACACCCCCAAGTCCTTCTCCTCAGGGATGCTCTAAATCCATTCTCTGTCCAGCCTGTATTTGTGCTTGGGATTCCCTGACCCAGGTGGAGGACCTTGCACTTGGCCTTCTTGAACTTCATGAAGTTCGCACAGGCCAACCTCTCAAGCCTGTCCAGGTCCCCCTGGATGGCATCCCTTCCCTCCAGCGTGCTGACTGCACCACACAGCTTTGTGTCATAGGCAAACTTGCTGAGGGTGCACTCAATCCCACGTCCATGTCACCAACAAAGATGTCAAACAGCACCGAAACCCTGAGGAATGCCACTAGTCACCAGTCTCCACTTGGATATCGAGCCGTTGACCACAACTCTTTGACCATCCAGCCAATTCCTGTCCACCGAGTGGTCCATTCATCAAATCCATGTCTTTCCAAGTTAGAGACAAGGATGTCATGCAGGACAGTGTCAAATGCTTTGCACAAGTCCAGGAAGATGATGTCAGTTGCTCTTCCCTCATCCACCAATGCTGTAACCCATCAGAGAAGGCCACCAAATTTGTCAGGCACGATTTGCCCTTAGTGAAGCCATATTGGCTGTCACCAGTCACCTCCTTATTTTCCATGTGCCTTAGCATAATTTCCAGGAGGATCTGCTCCTGGCAGAGGTGAGACTGACTGGCCTGCAGTTCCCCGGGTCCTCCCTTTTTTCCTTTTTAAAAATGGAGGTTTTGTTTCCCCTTTTCCAGTCACGAGGAACTTCCCTGGACTGCCACGACTTCTCAAAAATGATAGATAGTGGCTTAGCAACTTCATCTGCCAGTTCCCTCAGGACTCGCGTTTGCATCTCATCAGGTCCCTTCCATTGTGACGGATGCAAGCTCAGTGAATCACCTGCTTTGCACAAAGTGATAAAAAGGTATTATCAAAGTGAAGAATTCAGATCATACTTTGGCTGATATACAGGAAGCTCGACCTCCAAACTTAGTCATGACCTGCAGTAAGCAGTGTGCTATGTCAACAGCATCTCTAAAGGGAAAGTTACTTATCACTGCTAAAATGCAAAGTAAAGTTCTCTCCCCACTCCTGGAGTGAGTGGGATGGCAGTGAGGAAAATCCTTATGCTGCTTCTGAAATGATGAGCTGACAATAGATAGTCATTTACAGACAGCTGTGGCAAAGCCCGCCTAGCACTAGTCTCATCAGTTTTTGCTGTTACCCAAGTCAGCTGGAAATTTTCTTCCTGAAAGTTGATTTTTACCATTCTTTAAAAACAAACAAATGAACCAAAAAAAATCTGGTATCTCTTCAAGTAAAAGACAGATGTTTTCTATTACAGGAAAGTGGTAGCTTTACTACCTTAAAAGAATGCTAGCTTATTTTTTTTAAAACACTACATACATTTATCAGTGAGAAACAGGCACTACAAACACTCTTTTTACAGTTTGCTCTGTAGGTGACACATGGTCCATATAGTGCCTTTTCCAACATATGTCAAGCACATAAGCACATTCTCAAAGTATCCTGGAAGGTGACTGTAGCTACCACCACCAAACAAATGGAAAAGGAGATAATTTTTCGAGCAGAAAGAGTAAAGAAGGAGCTATAAAATCTCAAGCATTAGTTTATAAACTAAAGCAGGGAAACTTAAAGTAGAAAAAGAGCACCGCTTGAAATTATCTGACAAATAAATGCATATAGCTGGAGACTGTAATAAATAATGAAATCAGGGTGTGCCACTTTCTTCCCATTGCTTAATACAAAAGAGTCGATGTTGATAATATTACAGAATATTACACTGTGACCAGAACTAACATTTCTGAGCTTTAATGTACTATTCAATTTCACTTTCGTAATCTCTGTAATGACTTTAGGTGCCATTCATGCTGTTAACCCACACAGAAACCAACCACAATATTTTTTCAAATTATGGTTAACAGACTGTCTTTGTTTTGCAGCGTTTAAGCAAGCAAGCAAAACTCATAGCTTTCCAGGATTTTTCCACAACTGTCTATTCATTTGTTTGCCATTTTCACTTGCCATCAACAACAGCATTGTTTAGTGGAGTAGACTGGGGATAGGGTGGTAGCTAATTCCTGAAACAGCATTTTCGTCACACTTGATGCAAGCACACACATAAATCTCTGATCGCATAGAGCTGAATGTTTCATGTTCAACAATCATTTAATTCTACTTTAGGTCACTAATAAAACATAATCCTTTTCTTTTTCCCCACTGTATTTGCTACAGTCAAGAAGAGATGACATAAAGCATCCTTGTAGAAAAGCTTTTGCTGAATTTGTACTGTTTGATGCATAAGAAAAATGTATCTTGAAGGAACAGAGAATTACTTTTAAAATAACTGTTGCATGATAGGAAGAAGAAATCCACAATATTCATAACAACTTCAAAAGACAAAAGTGAATTTAATTTATTATACATACATTTCCCATATGAAAATCAGGCTTTTTCATAGTACCTTAAGCCAGATTCTGAGAAGCACTTACGAAAGGACTGCTGTCAGCTGAATAGCTAGGATTATTTTCATACAGGGAGTCACACATGCACATGATATATCTATCTATATATGTATATAAATCGTTTGGGGCAGGCTTCATTACCTTCCAACTGGAGATCCAAATTACTGCCAATAAAACATTACACTAGACCACTTCTATATGGGTGACAAATGCCACCTTTATTATAAAAAGACACTTTAGAATACTTTAAAGCATTAGCATTTTTATTGTGACTGCTTGCTGTAGCCTTTCATCTATAAAAACAATTTCCCTAGATATCATCAGACTCATTTTTAGAAGTATCATCGGATACTATGAAAATCTATTTTAAAAAATTAATTTTTAATTTTTTTAATTGTAAAATTTTGTGAGTTTAAAATCTGGTGTTGCTGGGACATTCCAAGGCTAGAGAGGAGTATAAAATCCTACTGGGAATCTGGAAATCTCTTCTCTCCCAGAAAGGGAATCTGTACTGGCAGAGTAAAGAGGCAGTACATGTTTTTTCCTTATGTTGCTCAAGGATAGTATACCACTAACACATGGTTTGGGGCTATTGCAATTTAGGCGAGTAAGGGGAAAACATTTTTTGCCAACACATTTTAAAATATACATGTCCAATTAGGAATTTGGGAAGTTATTTACAACCACAAAAAAGATTAATAAAGGAAAAGTGCAAATGCAATGAGTGATGGGTAGAATAACAAGAAAAGTGTATCTAGCACAATACCAAGATTTATGATATTTATATTGTCAACATAAAATTGTATAAAATTGTTACTACCTGTCTGATTTTTATCAAATCAGAAACATCGAAATTTTGTATATAAATCCACATTCCAGGTTGGTTTGTTGTTTGTTTTTTTTTAATATCAGGAAGCACAGGCATTAATATGTTAATAAAATGTAAGTTGAAAAGTCCAGTGTAGGAGAGTTTAGAGATAACAAAATATTATTTTCTGTATCTCTGTTTTTCCCATTTTGCATGCCATGAGTGCAATAGATGGGACATTACTCTGGAAGCTAGGAACACATTCCTCATCTTGACGTTGCCTGTAAGTTTGGCCTTGGGCAAGTCAGTCAACATCTCTGTACTTCAGTATACTCAACAGTAGAAAGAGATAATAAAGCTGTATATACACTGTAAATCCCTGAGAGCTGGGTTATGGCATCCTAAAGAAATACTTTAGGAAGGGATTAAAAAGCTCTGCAATGTTCTCCAGAGCTTTCTGTTTTACTGTTCCCCTATAGATACAGCCCTCACATTTCTCAAGTACCGCAAGAAGCCACAGTTAATTGCAAATGCCGTGCCTCAGAGTTGGCTGTAAGACCTCAGTTAGAAGTCTTTGCAGTGTCTAGTAATAAAGTTTTAATCAATTGTCTGTGGTATCAAGAAAAAAAGTCAAGACTTTCCCACCCAGCCATAAAGAGGGAAGCTATGTCTCTGGATTGAGTTCATGCAGTTTAGCCTAGTTCCCCATGTTTCCACTTTCTGCATCTGTCCTCACACAAGAACCCTGGGATCAAGTGGATGTGCTGTAACCTTGAGATGCTCCCCCAGTGCCTGTCCCTCAACCTTCCAGCTCTTCCTTTCCGCTTACCTCTCACTTGTCCATTTTCTTTGTGGATCTCCAGACCATCCGACAGGGCAGTGCAGAGCCATCCTGCCAAGAATAAGGGTCATCCTCTTATATGAGCCTTGGAATATACTTATTTCCTTTATGAATTTTGCATGAAGAATTTGACGTAAATGGAAAATACGATTACCTTCTCTCACAACAGTGCTGTGAGTATTAAATAGTTAATGATCATTAGGCTTTGTAAAGTATCATTTTGCAACTTTGATTTCTCAATTCTGAAGTATTATTCTAGTAGGTATTGCATCTAATTATCAGTCACCCCTGTCTGGAGCAAAGATCAGGTGTTTTAACTGAACTGGTATTGCAGAACCTCCTTTATCTCACAGCAAAGCTGTTACCCAATTTGGGATGAAACAATTAAGCACTGAATGTTCTTTTCAGGTCCATTTACAGACTTCATTCTTTGAATCAAGTCTTTTTGGCATGGGATTCCTTTACAAATATGTCGTTTGACCTTCTAATGAACTTCCCGGAGCTATGTGATCAGTAACAGGCTGATACTACCACCACAATGACATCAGTACAGTTTTCTTTCCTAAGAACTTAAGCTTTCTTCTGAGGAACTGTAAAGTGTTTAACTAAGCAGGTGTACTTATTGAAGATGCTTACGATATCTGGCAGGAGCAGAAACGTAAATACTTACACTGTGCCAATGAGCCCAATATTCTTTGTAACTTTTATTGTCTTTTATTGAATTAAAAAATGCTCCCAAACAAAATCTTGCTCAGACTTTTTTCATCACTTGAAGTTTTGTTATTGAAAGCAAAACTTGACCTACTTATATAATATAAATTAAGGTCAAGCTAAGTCTTGGGAATATCTTGAAAAGATCAAGTGCCCATGTCACAAAATTACAAAAATAAAGAATTTATTTACAAAACTATAAATTTCAAAATAAAAGTCTGGATTCTCTGCATCTTAGCATATTACAGGAATTAGATGACTAAATTACATACTAGGGAATGTATTAAAAAAGTTACTGAAGCAAAAAAGTAAGGGGAAAAAAACAATTAATATGAGAAGACAGCATATTTTAATAATTATCATCCTATAATCTAGTTGTAAAATAATCTGATCTAAAAGAATTGGAAGAAACTGTATAAAAGCTCTTTTTAAAAGGATAATTACTTAGTTGACTAAAATTGTTTCTTGCTTAGCCTATACAATATTTTTTATATTATAGCATTTTATTTTCAAAAGGTGCTTTCTGAATTAAAAATTTTACTTGGTGGGTGTATGTGTCATATTTACTCAACCACTGTTTTCAGATTTTTTCGTGGACACTGCTTGCAAATAGCTTAGTGCAATTCCACTTCAAAACACGTCTTCCATAAAAAATATTTTTATATATATGTAAAGATATTTCTATTTGTAAATATAATGATAATTCAAAATAGTATTTAGATAGAAGAATGATCAAGAAAAAACACCTAAGTGCCTAGACAATGAAGTCACTGATTGGCAGAAACCAAGAAGGGCTTGAATTAAACCCCAGAGAGAATCCTCTCATTCTCCTCTGAAGAAGACCAGTTCCAGATCTGAACCTGGCTTTTAAAACCAGCTCTCACTTTTAAACTGAGTCAAATAAAGAAAAAAAAAAAAAAATCAGATGGCTGCTATTCCTAAACACTTAGGCAAATCTACGTTGAATAACAGAGTCTTTTGCAAAGATCTTGACTTGGCTGCAATAGGGTTCACACTCAAAAAGGGAATAGCATGGATATGTCAGCCACAGAGAGGCTTATTTGCTAGGGCATAGCACTGGGCTAACCCCACCTTGTTGTTTTCAGGACCCCAACTCAGAGTACTGAGCTGTGTGGTTTGGAGGGATGGGTCCCTCTGGAGCTAGCTGAGGACTCTTGGCACCGTGCTGCTTGGAGTAGTATAGACAGGATCTTACACATTTCACATGTAGATTGGTTGGGGCCCTCTCCTTAAAAACCTCACTGCACTTGGATCTTGGATTGTAGCCTGATCTACAATTAATAAAAAGTACAATCAAAAGATAGGAACACTGCGTCTCATTTCCACTTGTTCTCCAGATTCTTAGAAATCCCAGACAGATGTTTTAATTCACAATAAAAAGACATGCAAAAACTAAAACTCAGTGTGTTTTCAAGAAGAATATATACCACTGTGTTGACTTAGTGTTTCGAGCTTGCTTTCATACCCTATACAGTTGCTGTTCCACTAGTAATTTATTTTAAAAAGTCATCACATGGAACTCTTCAAATCAAGTCAACAATACTATCCGTAATAATAACAATGACTAACGTGTAGTATTTAAACAGTGCTTGTCCTCTTCAAAGTGTTTTACAAATACTAATTCCTGATCAGCTGAAGAATAAGAAAGTCTTGGATAGAATATTTTAATGGATAATACTTTGATTAATTAATATTTATAATGTCAGTTTTACCCCTGGCAGAATTCTGCAGATTTACTTGGAATTTTCCTGGAACAATTTTGGTCCGCTTTATTTGCCTGCCTTCTTGGGAGGTATTAGTACAAGTCTGAAACATTAATGTCTGGAATAGCATCACTTTTTATGCAGTGTTTTTTCATTTTTATCTGTTGGATACAGTGCTTTGCAGATTTTGGACAGACAACCGAACGCAGTAACATACAAATGCATCTTGGGTCATTTTAAAACTATCCTTCACATAGCTGATCAGCAACTCTAGGGAGACGGGGCCTTACCTTGTGCAGCTCCTCAGAGGCCACAATAGCTGCAAACTGTGAACATGAGAAAAGGGTGAGGACAGATGGGAAGAAGTATATGTGCAAAGTGTTCACAATGACATCACAAAGGCAATTTCTAGTTTGCAAATACTTCCAAAGAACCAGGGAAATTACAGAGCCATAGAATAGGCTGTGCTTCTCAAAGATCACCTGGAAACAGAGTGGGGAAAAGGTTATAGGAAAGATTTTATTGCCTGCTATAGCCACTTTGTGCTATTCTTGAGACAGAGGTTTGCTTTAGAAAGATCCCAGGGAAAACTCTTCGGTGTGGATAACAACCAAGCAGACTGTTCCTTCAGGAGGTCCCAGAAATTCCCAGGAACATAAACCAAGTAGACAGAGTTTTAGGTTTTGGGGTGTCTTTTTCTGTGTCTGCTCTTTATACATACTGACCCAAAGCAAATGTCAAAAGCTCCTGCTCTGAGGCAGGATGAATACTCCTAGAGCTGACTTAAGTTTCCTTTCTTATATTAGATTTTGTGAAGATAGATTGACTAGATAGGCAAGTGCTTTGATATATTTTCTATCTGCTCACAGATCCCCTCTTTTCTTTGACATTCCCTTCTGTCATTGAACATATCCCCTTTAAGGGTAGACAGTGACCTGGGGAAACATCAGTTCATTGTAACCTCCAGCTGCCTGTACCAAGATAGCCAATGTATATTTCTACCTCTTTGCATTACGTGTGTATACAGACTTTTATCTTTTTTTGTTTGTTTGTTTCATTTTATGACCCTGATGATTGCTTTAGAGGCTGTATGAACTCAGTTGATTGATAACTTCAGAATAACCACCATTAATGACCTGAGAAAGAAGTACTTTTTTTTTTTTTTTAGCAGAGCTGCACTGTGACTCAAATATTTTGTAGTGATTTGTGGAATTCTGGGTAAATGATTCTTCTAAATAGAAGTTATGTTATCCTGGCTTAGTCGTTCTGACAAAATCCAGTATTTTAATGCAGGATTTTCACTCAAGTAGTGTACCTCTGGCTTTCTATAAGGTGATTAGGTATTGCACTGCATCGTCTAAAACATTTTGCTATTCCCAGTGATGGAGTCACCTGGCAATTGAAAGAAGGACAGAGTTCAAAAATGAGATACCAGGTGGGAGCCATTAGTAGCTTCATGAATATATATAAAGAGTTCAGTTTTCCTTAGGAATTAACATATCCTCTCTTTTCTTTGGCATTCCTTTTTGTCATAGAAAGTGTCCTTATAAGCATACATAGTGATATGGGGAAATGACTGTACAATCTAATTTCTGCCTGACCATTTCAGAATTCTCACTAGTGCAGTTTGTTCGAAAAACAATATGGAATATACTAACTCAACAGTATAAAAGCACCAAAATAATCAGTATTACTCTACATTTTCAACAGTATATTAAACAATTTTCCCTTCTACATTTTGCAAGTGCTTGCTTAATTAACAGAATATAAGATCGGCAACATGTAAGTAAATACCATGTTTCAGTATCTTACTAAGTCTTCCTTCAGATGGAGCATTGCCTGCTTAATACTTCTGCAGAATCTGATATACATTGTCTTTTTCAGCTTCAGCTTTTGAAGTTTTTTCAGCTTCAGATGTTCTCAGATCACAAAATCATGAGGGGATCTCCTTCAGCAAGTTAAAAAACCCAGACATAGTCTTTTTCTGAAATCCTTCAACCACAATTGGATGTCAAACAACGGACAGGCAGTCATTAAAGCAGCACCCTTTTCCTGGCTCTTCTAGCGAATTAGCTGGAAATATCACAGTGCCTTCGGCTGCCAAATTAGAGCATGGAGATTCTTTTTCTTTGTGGTTGTTACATGGCTTAGTAACCATTGCAAAAGATTTATAACTATACTTATCCTGAAAGCATCTGTTGCTCCATTCCAAACATGCAATACTTACGTTGTTTCTCATACTAATCTTTTTTTATCCCTCCCTATTAACTGCTCAATCTAACCAAATAGATTGAAGATTTTTTTTTTTGGCATTACTTGAGGTTCTTTCTCCCCACTCTTTCACATAACTGAGACAACAGGTAACCATGAGCAACCTTCAAACATCTCTTAACTAACAAAATTTTTGTATACCTGTCAGCTACTGTTAGTTGCAACAAAGAAAATTATTCTTCTATGGCACAGAAAAAAATTATGTACAACTCTTAGCTATACTGCAGACAATAAATTTATAAAGAACTCTTTGCAGTTCAAAAAAACAAATTAATTTTTAAAGTTTCATGGCTGAGCATTTAATTGAAGCTTGGCTGACAACTTGGTGGTCTCATCTGAATATTTGTTCTAATCTTGAGTATTCATCATACATATGTATTTAGGAGATACCAGGCAAATAAGTATGTAAGGGTAGTGTGCTCTTTCTTCATTGGTACTTTCTGGTGATAGCCCTGTTCCTGTGGATACTACACCTGATCCTCTTGTCAATAAATCTACAGTACTTCAGACACATGATCATTTCTTTTGCATCACATACTTGAAGGTACAAAAATATCAGAGGTCCATCTGTGGAATAAACAAAATAATTTAGCTGATAAAGAAGAAAGTAGAGAGAAGCAAGAGAGCTTGTACCCATATTTGACTGAAATTTAGATTGAGAAGTACCTACGGAGAGTAAGTTTTCCCTATGGGACATTAATAACTCTGAAGTGCTTCTGTCTCTCAGTACTGTCTATAGAGAGAGGTGATGACAATATTAATTCTAACTTAAACATCTCATTCAGGTGGCTAAAATCAAGTAAGATGAATCAGGGCTTTGGAAATGACAAGTTTCTATTGCTCACGTTATAAAACAACTTTTGGAAACGCAGTTGGATTTCCCTCCTTTGACAAGCTACACAGGGTCAGACCTTCAAAATTGCTTAGGTCTCAGCTTCTAACCACTCCAAAACAGTAATTTTCAAGCTTTTCAAAGATTTTCCAAGTGAGGATTTTCAACACATCAACCAGTTCATATGCTGAACTTACCTCAAAAAAATTAATCACTCCAGCTTATGAACATGATCTGAGTTTCTCTGGAAATATAGTTCTGATTCTAAGTGCTAAAAATACGACCCTTAAGATCTATGTCCCTAAGTTGATATATTTGTAATACAACAGATGCTTATAAGGCAACTGGATACAAGTCAGAATTCCATATGTGCATATAAAGTTTTACTTTAGGTAACAAAGCTCTGTATTCTTGTTGGAATTTTCCCATCTGTACTAGTCTTTAAAATAAAAATCACCTGGAATGTTTATATTGAAAAAAAACAAACAGAGACTGACTGCCCTTGCTCCCCTCTGTGGTCTGTCTACAGATATTGTTATAATTCAACATAACCTTTTCGATCATTAAAATGCCAGAGTTGCCTTAAGAAAGATCACGGTGTTCCTTGCCTCAAACACCTTGGCCGTGTTGATTGCACAGCTCGACACTCTGTTCTGCATCTGGGAAGAGAGCGTAACAGAGGAACTGCCATCATTCACCGGTGAGCGTGCAGAGCTTACCTGCTACCAGCACCTGCTTGGACACAAACAATAGCTTGGTAACCCTGCTTACTGTTTTCTTCATATATAAACACACACTCAAATAAAAATAGAAATGCTAGCTTTAGTGCCAGCCCAGACGTGTATTTCTAAAGGTCAGTTTAATTCATCAGAAGTAGTTGAAAGTATGCCAGTTGAAAAGACGCCTTTCCACTGGGTCTTTTTGGTCTTGTGAACAAATGTTTCTTAATATTGAATGCCCACATAAAGGGCAAGTTCTCCCTACAGAACTGCACAGTGCCTTTATTACCGATACTGGGCTCCCACTCCATATACAGACTTCTCTGTTGCACAGAAGCAACAGTTTAAATATCAAACTCAATACACTTCATGAGTGACTGGAAAGATGTGTCTCTTTTTTCCCCAATATAAATGTGGAAGTAAACACTGCTGTTAGCTCCTTCATCACGATTTAATGCTAGCATTTTAGCAACATCGATAGTATCAGCAGTCTGTCATGCTGTCCAGTACACACAAGTTATGGAGGTACAAACAGGATTTGGAGACCCATGATGAGCACTGGCTGATGAGGTGTTATGTAAAGGAGGACACAGGCTGGAGCACCTTGTTTTGACCCAAGCTTCACATTGATGCTCTAAAACTATACCTCTGTATGAGAGAAAGGTAATACACCGAAGGCATGGGGAGACAATGAGCACAAACAATCAGCACTGTAAATATGGAAGATGGTAATCTCATCTGGTTGGTATGTATGAGAAATGAGCAAGCTGCAGGCTGCCCAAGGTTCTGGTTAACTCAGAAGGGGGAAGAAGCCAGAGTGACTTTGAGTCTGTTTCTGGGCAAAACATGACAATGGTGATATCAACAGTAATATGCGCAGGAACTACATATTTATTTGCACATTCTTGTATACATTGGATGCCAGTGCACTATAAACACTAAATTTATAAAGACAAGGGATCTTATTAATTTTTATGAATATACTGAATGTGATTTTTTGAAGAATCAACATTTTCTGCATGATTTTGCTATAGAATTTTTTTCAAAAAGGTAAAGCAGTTATTAAAAAAAAAAGCAAGGAAAATTTCTCTTTAAAAATAAATGGCTATTCTTTCTTTTCATTGGATTGTTATATTTTTTGGCAATTTCCAGAACTTTATAAGTAGATATGCATAAGAGATGTCATGACAAGCAGCAGAACACATAAAATAACTGTAGTAATAAGAATACCTCTAAATCTAACAGTAATGTATGAAAGGGTTAAGAAGAAAAGTTCACACTGAATGACTGCCATTTTTCCAATGGGTAATAAGTAAATATGCCAACAGAATATCAACTACAGAAAACAGGTGCCATTAGATTTAACTACACAGTTCTTTATATCAAAGTCTAAAATGAGCTACACATTGCATAAGATTCTATTTTTAACATGAAATTCTTAGAAGTAGCAGCATTATCTCTAATTAAACTTACATAACAGTGAAAGCAAGGGCTAATGAATTACATAGAAAATAATATTCATATTAAACTATTTACAAATGTAATCGTATGGATTCTCAGGTACCACGGCTGATGGGCATTATTCCATAGATCTAAAGTTTCGGAGGAAAGGGCTAGAAGGAACACTGTTTTGTATGAAGTGGTGTAACAGCCACTAAGAAGTCTCTCATCTAAAGTTTTAGGTATCTTCTTTACACATTGCATGAATACCAGTTTTTCAGACCATTGCAAGCTGCAAAGGTTGGAACCTAGGTTTTCTTAGACAAGACTGGAGACTGTTGAAAGGAGAAGGTTAAATTAATGGCTCTGCTCAGATCTCATTCTCACTAGAACATATGAAGCAGACATTCAAACCAGGCCAAGGTATTTAAATGCATAAGGACCAATGAAAATCAATTGTATTTATACCTCTATAGCACTGAATTATTTTTGAAACTCTGTCTGTAGAGAAATAAAGTATTTTTATACGTCACATGCATACATGTTAAATATACACATACACATACGCATATTTACTGTGTGCAGGTAACTACCACCTACATGACTGCAAATGGTATGACATCAAACCAAGCATGCTTCATGCACTGTGACAAGTTGAGTGAGGAACCCAAGACCCAGAAAGCTTCAGGGTGATATCCCTCCATTCTGCTTTTGATAATTGCAGCTAATGATACTGGCTTGTACAGTACTTCTCTGCGTAAAGCAGCTTTTCCCAGATGCGTAGAAGTGCACAAGCCATTCAGCCTAAAGGTTACGTGACCTTCTGATCATTTGCAATTCAGAAGCTAACAGCAGAAGTGCTGTGGAAACAAGAAGGTAAAGAACAAATGGAAACAATTTAAAAAGGAAGGAAAAAAAAATCATTTGTTGTTTTTCCAGGTTGAACAGATGTGGAGGGATATATTTGATACCTGCACAAAATAATTACAGAGCATTTATTTCTCTGACTCCAAACCAAAAGATTTTATCTGTTGGTAAATTTAAATTATGCTAATCGAAACCAAATATTCATTTCCCTTTTAATTTCTTGTCCTTGCTTATTAGGGCTGCATTAGGAGGAGTGTCTCCAGCAGGTTAGGGGAGATGCTCCTTCCCCTCTATTCCACACTACTAAGGCCACATCTCTGGAGTACTGTCTCCGGTTCTGGGCTGCCTGGTACAAGACAGACATGGACATGCTGGAAAGATGCCAGTGAAGGGCCACAAAGGTGGTTATGGGACTGGGGCAACTTTCACACAAGGAAAGGCTGAGAGCGGTGGGACTATTCAGCCTGGAGAAGAGAAAGATCAGGGGGATGTTATTCATGTGTCTAAATTTCTGATGGGATGGTGCAAAGAAGACAGACCCAGGCTCTTCTGAGTGGTGCCCAGTGACAGGACAAAAGGCACAAACTGAAACACAAGGAATTCTATCTGAAAATAAAAAATAAAAAAAAAACTGTGAGAGTTGCCTCTGGGACAGGTTGCCCAAAGACATTGTGGAATCTCTGTCCTTGGAGATGTTCAAAAGCTGTCTGGACATGGTCCTGGGCAACTGGCTCTAGGTGACCCTCCTTGAGCAGGGGGGATGGACTAGGTGATCTCCAGAGGCCTCTGACATTAGTGATTTTGTGATCCTGTGACAGTTGCTTCAATGCTTGAGTTATAGTTTAACTTTTTTCCTGATTTTCTTAATTTTTTCTCAGTCCCTTTGACTGTTATAGAGATGAATTTCCTAATTCTTAGGGCTGTCTCTTTCATTCTCTGTGTCTCTCCATTAAGAGGCCAGTGACCTTAGCCCTCCATGGCATGTTAAGTAAACTTTTTGTACCAGTAATTTACTTCTTTCAACTTTGAATTAATTGACACATTCGTAAGTTTTTCTGCCTCTTTTGTGTGCATCTTTTACAAAAAAAACCCAGTGAAATCCATAATTCTGTTTGCAAACATGACAGTTAATAAAAATTTCTTCCTGAGCAATAAAAATACCTGAGGATATCAAGCCATGAGCAATCACAGATTCAATTCTTGAAACCCCCTTTTTGTATCACCTTTAGGAAAGGTGGCGCAGAATGGTTCACATCAACCCTGAGGTGAGGGATAAACAGTCCAACAAAGCAGCCAAGCACCAGTGCTCTTCCCAGCTCTTCCCAGCTCCTCAGCTCTGTGCCCGTGCCTCCAGGCCCTGCTCCACGGAATGGGCATGCCTTGCCGACGCCACTTTTCCTGAGTTTGTGTTTAGCACTATTGCACTCAGCACCGGTACTGCAGCCAATAAACACACGACACAATGACACCGTGTATATTAAAAGCACTCAGAGGAATTTTGACATAAATATTAGCTTTCATAAGAATAAAGTAGTGCAGTGGTTCTTCTCCCTGTGCTGTGTGATTTGGTGTATCACTATAACTTTTCAAGGTATTTAGATCATTAGGTATTCACAAAAACCACTTCATGAACAGAAATAGATGATGGCCATTCCCTGGCTGGAATATCAACATCTTTTAGTGATGAGTTACCCTGTAGGAATCCTAACAAGGCAATTCAAAACCTAGATTGAAAATTATTATGAGTCGGTTTTGGTTTCATTGCCTTCTCTGATTCTTTAGCATAACTTTATTCATGTATCTATTTATACTCATGAACATGTCCTGGAATAACTTTGCCACTATACTACAACATCCCCATTGTAAATACTTTCCAGCAGGAACAAGAGAAGTCAGTTTCCCAGCCAAGAAACCAGACTTCAGCA